>NC_060187.1:82660301-82665301 GCF_021184085.1 Oncorhynchus gorbuscha
AAGCACGGTGGCTAGGAAAAACTCCCTAGAAAGGCCAAAACCTAGGAAGAAACCTAGAGAGGAACCGGGCTATGTGGGGTGGCCAGTCCTCTTCTGGCTGTGCCAGGTAGAGATTATAACAGAACATGACCAAGATGTTCAAATGTTCATAAATGACCAGCATGGTCAAATAATAATAAGGCAGAACAGTTGAAACTGGAGCAGCAGCACAGTCAGGTGGACTGGGGACAGCAAGGAGCCATCATGTCAGGTAGTCCTGGGGCACGGTCCTAGGGCTCAGGTCCTCCGAGAGAGAGAAAGAAAGAGAGAATTAGAGAGAGCATATGTGGGGTGGCCAGTCCTCTTCTGGCTGTGCCGGGTGGAGATTATAACAGAACGTGGCCAAGATGTTCAAATGTTCATAAATGACCAGCATGGTTGAATAATAGTAAGGCAGAACAGTTGAAACTGGAGCAGGAGCATGGCCAGGTGGACTGGGGACAGCAAGGAGTCCTCATGTCAGGTAGTCCTGGGACATGGTCCTAGGGCCCAGGCCAGTTGAAACTGGAGCAGCAGCATGGCCAGGTGGACTGGGGACAGCAAGGAGTCATCATGTCAGGTAGTCCTGGGGCATGGTCCTAGGGCTCAGGTCCTCCGAGAGAGAGAAAGAAAGAGAGAAGGAGAGAATTAGAGAACGCACACTTAGATTCACACAGGACACCGAATAGGACAGGAGAAGTACTCCAGATAAACAAACTGACCCTAGCCCCCGACACATAAACTACTGCAGCATAAATACTGGAGACTGAGACAGGAGGGGTCAGGAGACACTGTGGCCCCATCCGAGGACACCCCCGGACAGGGCCAAACAGGAAGGATATAACCCCACCCACTTTGCCAAAGCACAGCCCCCACACCACTAGAGGGAAATCTTCAACCACCAACTTACCATCCTGAGACAAGGCCGAGTATAGCCCACAAAGATCTCCGACACGGTACAACCCAAGGGGGGGGGGGGGGACCCAGACAGGCCGACCACAACAGTGAATCAACCCACCCAGGTGACGCACCCCCCCAGAGACGGCACGAGAGAGCCCCAGCAAGCCAGTGACTCAGCCCCCGTAACAGGGTTAGAGGCAGAGAATCCCAGTGGAAAGAGGGGAACCGGCCAGGCAGAGACAGCAAGGGCGGTTCGTTGCTCCAGAGCCTTTCCGTTCACCTTCCCACTCCTGGGCCAGACTACACTCAATCATATGACCCACTGAAGAGATGAGTCTTCAGTAAAGACTTAAAGGTTGAGACCGAGTTTGCGTCTCTGACATGGGTAGGCAGACCGTTCCATAAAAATGGAGCTCTATAGGAGAAAGTCCTGCCTCCAGCTGTTTGCTTAGAAATTCTAGGGACAATTAGGAGGCCTGCGTCTTGTGACCGTAACGTACGTGTAGGTATGTACGGCAGGACCAAATCAGAGAGGTAGGTAGGAGCAAGCCCATGTAATGCTTTGTAGGTTAGCAGTAAAACCTTGAAATCAGCCCTTGCTTTGACAGGAAGCCAGTGTAGAGAGGCTAGCACTGGAGTAATATGATCAATTTTTTTGGTTCTAGTCAGGATACTAGCAGCCGCATTTAGCACTAACTGAAGTTTATTTAGTGCTTTATCCGGGTAGCCGGAAAATAGAGCATTGCAGTAGTCTAACCTAGAAGTGACAAAAGCATGGATTAATTTTTCTGCAACATTCTTGGACAGAAAGTTTCTGATTTTTGCAATGTTACGTAGATGGAAAAAAGCTGTCCTCGAAATGGTCTTGATATGTTCTTCAAAAGAGAGATCAGGGTCCAGAGTAACGCCGAGGTCCTTCACAGTTTTATTTGAGACGACTGTACAACCATTAAGATTAATTGTCAGATTCAACAGAAGATCTCTTTGTTTCTTGGGACCTAGAACAAGCATCTCTGTTTTGTACGAGTTTAATAGTAGAAAGTTTGCAGCCATCCACTTCCTTATGTCTGAAACACATGCTTCTAGCGAGGGCAACACACACACACACACACACACACACACACACACACACACACACACACACACACACACACACACACACACACACACACACACACACACACACACACACACACACACACACACACACACACACACACACACACACACACACACACACACACACACACACACACACACAATCTCAGGTAACACAACCAATATACAGTATTGTCACCTCAGGGCACTAGGAAGTGGTCTGTCTGTCACTCAGTTGGTAGCTTTTATATGCTAATGCCGTCTCTAGACTGAACCAGTCTTATTCTCTCTCTCCCTCCCTCTCTATCTGCCTGGCTGTGCAGTGTTGCGTTAGTAAATTGTACTGACACTCCCCCTCCTTCTCTCTCCATTTCTCCCTCCCTCCCTCCCTCCCTCCCTCCCTCCCTCCCTCCCCCTCCCCCCCTCCCTCCCTCCCTCCCTCCCTCCCTCTCTCCCCCCCCCCTCCCTCCCTCCCTCCTTGTCAGTGTTTCTCTCCCTCCCTCCCTCCCTCCCTCCTTCTCTCTCTCTTATCTGACTGACTGACACGAATGTTCAATCTCTCTGTTTACCTTTCACTGCTGTGCCTAAAACAACACTGGCTAAGGAGAAGAGCGAGAAGGAGAGTGAGAGCGAGGGAGAGACCGAGCGGAATGACAGACAGAGGAAGAGGAGGTGCAGAGGTGCTAGCAGCTAGCAGGAGAGGGAGGAGAGGAGAGGAGAGGGAGAGGAGAGGGAGGAGAGGAGAGGAGGAGAGGAGAGGAGAGGAGAGGAGAGGAGAGGAGAGGAGAGGAGAGGAGAGGAGAGGAGGGAGGGAGGGAGGGAGGGGGGGAGGGAGGGGGAGGGAGGGGGAGGGGAGAGGGGGAGAGCGAGGGAATGACCGACAGAGGAAGAGGAGGTGCAGAGGTGCTAGCAGCTAGCAGGAAAGGAGAGGAGAGGAGAGGAGAGGAGAGGGAGGAGGAGAGGAGAGGAGAGGAGAGGAGAGGGAGGAGAGGAGAGGAGAGGAGAGGAGAGGAGAGGAGAGGAGAGGAGAGGAGGGAGGGAGGGAGGGGGGGGAGGGGGAGGGAGGGAGGGGGAGGGGAGAGAGAGCGAGGGAGGGAGGGAGGGAGGGAGGGAGGGAGGGAGGGAGAGGGAGGGAGGGAGGGAGGGAGGGAGGGAGGGAGGGAGGGAGGGGGAGGGAGAGAGAGCGAGGGAGAGACCGAGCGGAATGACCGACAGAGGAAGAGGAGGTGCAGAGGTGCTAGCAGCTAGCAGGAGAGGAGAGGGAGAGGAGAGGAGAGGAGAGGAGAGGAGAGGAGAGGAGAGGAGAGGAGAGGAGAGGAGAGGAGAGGAGGGAGGGAGGGAGGGAGAGGAGGGAGGGAGGGAGGGAGGGAGGGAGGGAGGGGGAGGGAGGGGGAGGGAGAGAGAGCGAGGGAGAGACCGAGCGGAATGACCGACAGAGGAAGAAGAGGTGCTAGCATCACTAAGATCAGATGGGAAAGGGGGATGTAAAAACCAAAGAGGTGTAAAGAGAGAACGAGGCTTTCTCTGTTTTGGGGGGGGGTGAGAAATCCACAGGGGAGAGAGGAAGAGAAGGAAAGCAGGGGGGAATAAGGGAGGAGAAGAGCCCATAGTTCTGAGCAGTCATGCAAACTTAATCATCACTTTACTGAGGGAGACAGGGAGGGAGGGAGGGAGGGAGGGAGGGAGGGAGGGAGGGAGGGAGGGAGGGAGGGAGGGAGGGAGGGAGGGAGGGAGGGAGGGAGGGAGGGAGGGAGGGAGGGAGGGAATAGAGAGAGCTTGAAAGAAAGAGTGAGATGAGGCACAGAACATTAGGAGCGCAATGAGATAGAGAGAGGGAGCGATGGAGAGGAAGATTTATAGAAGTGTAGGGAGAGGAAGGGGACAGAAAGACTGATGTGTAGAGAGAAGGAGGTTTTTTTAAGGAGACAGGAAGGATGGTGGGAGTGAGGGAGGAGGGCGCGGAGAGAAAGAGCTCAGAATAGATACACTCTTAACAGCATGAAATATTGAACAAGGGAGACTGAAAACAAGGGAGGTAGAGGAGAATGGAAGTACTGATGGAGACAAACACAATCATTTTGTTTCTGTGTGTGTGTTGGGGAGGAAACACAAATAATCACATGTGCACGTATGCATATACACACACACACACACACACACACACACACACACACACACACACACACACACACACACACACACACACACACACACACACACACACACACACACACACACACACACACACACACACACACACACACACACACACACACACACACACACAAATTCAACGTTGCTTTGAATTTAAACAACTGTTATATGTACAGGAGATTTTGGTGTTGAAAATGCCACACTGCAGAAGATGTTTCATCATCTCTCTCTCCCCTTCCCTCTCTCCCTTTCTCTCTCTCCCCTTAACTCTCTCCCCTTCCCTCTCTCACCTTCTCGCTCTCCCCTTCTCTCGTTCCCCTTCCCTCTCTCCCCTTCTCTCTCTCCCCTTCTCTCTCTCCTCTTCCCTCTCTCTCCCCTTCTCTCTCTCCCCTTCTCTCTCTCCCCTTCCCTCTCTCCCCTTCTCGCTCTCCGCTTCTCTCTCTCCCCTTCTCTCTCTCCCCTTCTCACTCTCCCATTCTCTCTCTCCCCTTCTCACTCTCCCATTCTCTCTCTCCCCTTCTCTCACTCCCCTTCTCACTCTCCCATTCTCTCTCTCCCCTTCCCTCTCTGCCCTTCTCTCTCTGCCCTTCTCTCTCTCCCCTTCTCTCTCTCCCCTTCTCTCTCTCCGCTTCTCGCTCTCCCCTTCTCTCTCTCCTCTTCTCGCTCTCCCCTTCTCTCTCAACCCTTCTCGCTCTCCCCTTCTCTCTCTCCGCTCTCCCCTTCTCGCTCTCCCCTTCTCTCTCAACCCTTCTCTCTCAATCCTTCTATTGCTCCCCCCTTCTCTCTCTCCCCTTCTCTCTCTCAACCCTTCTCTTGCTCTCCCCTTCTCC
>NC_060187.1:82670301-82762801 GCF_021184085.1 Oncorhynchus gorbuscha
CACACACACACACACACACACACACACACACACACACACACACACACACACACACACACACACACACACACACACACACACACACACACACACACACACACACACACACACACACACACACACACACACACACACACACACACACACACACACATGTAAACAGGTGCAGGTTAAAAACACAGCTGCCACAGTCTTTGTAGCATCAACATTTCATCAGCAGCACAGGTGATCAGAACCACAGCAGTCTTCTATAATTTGCTTCAGACAAACACAAACATCCACACGGATACGTCGGTGAGTTGGTCTATGTGTGTGTGTGTGTGTGTGTGTGTGTGTGTGTGTGTGTGTGTGTGTGTGTGTGTGTGTGTGTGTGTGTGTGTGTGTGTGTGTGTGTGTGTGTGTGTGTGTGTGTGTGTGTGTGTGTGTGTGTGTGTGTGTGTGTGTGTGTGTGTGTGTGTGTGTGTGTGTGCATTCCCCACCTTCACTATGTGATGGCTATCTGACATAGCAGAGATAAGAGACCTCTATAAGTGGTGAAGTGCATTGTGGGCTGTGATGGTGTATTAATAGTGTAAGTGGGAGTGTGTGTCCAACCCACAGAGGTAGGAAACCTCTATAAGTGGTGAGGGAGGAGATAAAGACACTCTGCTGTCCTCAGCACACTGAGGCTTAGAACTGTGTCCACTACAAAACAGCATTGTTTTACACACACACACACACGCACACACACACACACACACACACACACACACACACACACACACACACACACACACACACACACACACACACACACACACACACACACACACACACACACACACACACACACACACACACACACACACACACACACACACACACGCACACACACACACACGCACACATGCACACACACAAACACGCACACACACACACGCGCACACACACACACGCACACACACACAAATGTACACGCACACACACACACACACATGCACACACACACACACGCACACACAAAAGCACACACACACACACATGCACACGCACACCCACGCACACGCACACACGCACACACAAAAGCACACACACACACGCACACAATGTGTACCCTGGGTTGTTCTGAACAGAATGAGCCTGTTAGCTGTACAGTTACAAGGTAGATATGTATAGGGGTAAGGAGACAGGGATACTGGAGTGATGGAGGTAGATATGTATAGGGGTAAGGAGACAGGGATACTGGAGTGATGGAGGTAGATATGTATAGGGGTAAGGAGACAGGGATACTGGAGTGATGGAGGTAGATATGTATAGGGGTAAGGAGACAGGGATACTGGAGTGATGGAGGTAGATATGTATAGGGGTAAGGTGACAGGGATACTGGAGTGATGGAGGTAGATATGTATAGGGGTAAGGTGACAGGGATACTGGAGTGATGGAGGTAGATATGTATAGGGGTAAGGTGGAGTGATGGAGGTAGATATGTATAGGGGTAAGGAGACAGGGATACTGGAGTGATGGAGGTAGATATGTATAGGGGTAAGGAGACAGGGATACTGGAGTGATGGAGGTAGATATGTATAGGGGTAAGGAGACAGGGATACTGGAGTGATGGAGGTAGATATGTATAGGGGTAAGGAGACAGGGATACTGGAGTGATGGAGGTAGATATGTATAGGGTAAGGTGACAGGGTGGAGTGATGGAGGTAGATATGTATAGGGGTAAGGTGACAGGGATACTGGAGTGATGGAGGTAGATATGTATAGGGGTAAGGTGGAGTGATGGAGGTAGATATGTATAGGGGTAAGGAGACAGGGATACTGGAGTGATGGAGGTAGATATGTATAGGGGTAAGGTGGAGTGATGGAGGTAGATATGTATAGGGGTAAGGTGACAGGGATACTGGAGTGATGGAGGTAGATATGTATAGGGGTAAGGTGGAGTGATGGAGGTAGATATGTATAGGGGTAAGGTGACAGGGATACTGGAGTGATGGAGGTAGATATGTATAGGGGTAAGGAGACATGGATACTGGAGTGATGGAGGTAGATATGTATAGGGGGTAGATATGTGATGGAGGTAGATATGTATAGGGGTAAGGAGACATGGATACTGGAGTGATGGAGGTAGATAGATAGGGGTAAGGTGACAGGGAGACTGGAGTGATGGAGGGATATGTATAGGGGTGACAGGGATTCTGGAGTGATGGAGGTAGATATGTATAGGGGTAAGGTGACAGGGATTCTGGAGTGATGGAGGTAGATATGTATAGGGGTAAGGAGACAGGGATACTGGAGTGATGGAGGTAGATATGTATAGGGGTAAGGTGACAGGGATACTGGAGTGATGGAGGTAGATATGTATAGGGGTAAGGTGACAGGGATACTGGAGTGATGGAGGTAGATAGGGGTAAGGTAAGGAGACAGGGATACTGGAGTGATGGAGGTAGATATGTATAGGGGTAAGGAGACAGGGATACTGGAGTGATGGAGGTAGATATGTATAGGGGTAGGGTGACAGGGATACTGGAGTGATGGAGGTAGATATGTATAGGGGTAAGGTGACAGGGATACTGGAGTGATGGAGGTAGATATGTATAGGGGTAAGGAGACAGGGATACTGGAGTGATGGAGGTAGATATGTATAGGGGTAAGGTGACAGGGATACTGGAGTGATGGAGGTAGATATGTATAGGGGTAAGGTGGAGTGATGGAGGTAGATATGTATAGGGGTAAGGAGACAGGGATACTGGAGTGATGGAGGTCGATATGTATAGGGGTAAGGTGACAGGGATACTGGAGTGATGGAGGTAGATATGTATAGGGGTAAGGTGACAGGGATACTGGAGTGATGGAGGTAGATATGTATAGTGGTAAGGTGACAGGGATACTGGAGTGATGGAGGTAGATATGATATGTATATGGGGGTAAGGTGACAGGGATACTGGAGTGATGGAGGTAGATATGTATAGGGGTAAGGAGACAGGGATACTGGAGTGATGGAGGTAGATATGTATAGGGGTAAGGAGACAGGGATACTGGAGTGATGGAGGTAGATATGTATAGGGGTAAGGTGACAGGGATACTGGAGTGATGGAGGTAGATATGTATAGGGGTAAGGTGACAGGGATACTGGAGTGATGGAGGTAGATATGTATAGGGTAAGGTGACAGGGATACTGGAGTGATGGAGGTAGATATGTATAGGGGTAAGGTGGAGTGATGGAGGTAGATATGTATAGGGGTAAGGAGACAGGGATACTGGAGTGATGGAGGTAGATATGTATAGGGGTAAGGTGGAGTGATGGAGGTAGATATGTATAGGGGTAAGGAGACATGGATACTGGAGTGATGGAGGTAGATATGTATAGGGGTAAGGTGACAGGGAGACTGGAGTGATGGAGGTAGATATGTATAGGGGTAAGGTGACAGGGATTCTGGAGTGATGGAGGTAGATATGTATAGGGGTAAGGTGACAGGGATTCTGGAGTGATGGAGGTAGATATGTATAGGGGTAAGGAGACAGGGATACTGGAGTGATGGAGGTAGATATGTATAGGGGTAAGGTGACAGGGATACTGGAGTGATGGAGGTAGATATGTATAGGGGTAAGGTGGAGTGATGGAGGTAGATATGTATAGGGGTAAGGTGACAGGGATACTGGAGTGATGGAGGTAGATATGTATAGGGGTAAGGTGGAGTGATGGAGGTAGATATGTATAGGGGTAAGGTGACAGGGATACTGGAGTGATGGAGGTAGATATGTATAGGGGTAAGGTGACAGGGATACTGGAGTGATGGAGGTAGATATGTATAGGGGTAAGGAGACATGGATACTGGAGTGATGGAGGTAGATATGTATAGGGGTAAGGTGACAGGGATACTGGAGTGATGGAGGTAGATATGTATAGGGGTAAGGTGGAGTGATGGAGGTAGATATGTATAGGGGTAAGGAGACAGGGATACTGGAGTGATGGAGGTAGATATGTATAGGGGTAAGGTGACAGGGATACTGGAGTGATGGAGGTAGATATGTATAGGGGTAAGGTGACAGGGATACTGGAGTGATGGAGGTAGATATGTATAGGGGGTAAGGAGACAGGGATACTGGAGTGATGGAGGTAGATATGTATAGGGGTAAGGTGACAGGGATACTGGAGTGATGGAGGTAGATATGTATAGGGGTAAGGAGACAGGGATACTGGAGTGATGGAGGTAGATATGTATAGGGGTAAGGAGACAGGGATACTGGAGTGATGGAGGTAGATATGTATAGGGGTAAGGTGACAGGGATACTGGAGTGATGGAGGTAGATATGTATAGGGGTAAGGTGACAGGGATACTGGAGTGATGGAGGTATATATGTATAGTGGTAAGGTGACAGGGATACTGGAGTGATGGAGGTAGATATGTATAGGGGTAAGGTGACAGGGATACTGGAGTGATGGAGGTATATATGTATAGGGGTAAGGTGACAGGGATACTGGAGTGATGGAGGTAGATATGTATAGTGGTAAGGTGACAGGGATACTGGAGTGATGGAGGTAGATATGTATAGGGGTAAGGTGACAGGGATACTGGAGTGATGGAGGTAGATATGTATAGTGGTAAGGTGACAGGGATACTGGAGTGATGGAGGTAGATATGTATAGGTGGTAAGGTGACAGGGATACTGGAGTGATGGAGGTAGATATGTATAGGGGTAAGGTGACAGGGATACTGGAGTGATGGAGGTAGATATGTATAGGGGTAAGGTGACAGGGATACTGGAGTGATGGAGGTAGATATGTATAGGGGTAAGGTAAGGTGGAGTGATGGAGGTAGATATGTATAGGGATAAGGAGACAGGGATACTGGAGTGATGGAGGTAGATATGTATAGGGGTAAGGTGACAGGGATACTGGAGTGATGGAGGTAGATATGTATAGGGGTAAGGTGACAGGGATACTGGAGTGATGGAGGTAGATATGTATAGGGTAAGGTGGAGTGATGGAGGTAGATATGTATGGATAAGGAGACAGGGATACTGGAGTGATGGAGGTAGATATGTATAGGGGTAAGGTGACAGGGATACTGGAGGGGTGATGGAGGTAGATATGTATACTGGAGTGATGGAGGTAGATATGTATAGGGTAAGGTGACAGGGATACTGGGTGATGGAGGTAGATATGTATAGAGGTAAGGTGACAGGGACTGGTGATGGAGGTAGATATGTATAGGGATAAGGAGACAGGGATACTGGAGTGATGGAGGTAGATATGTATAGGGGTAAGGTGACAGGGATACTGGAGTGATGGAGGTAGATATGTATAGGGGTAAGGTGACAGGGATACTGGAGTGATGGAGGTAGATATGTATAGGGGTAAGGTGACAGGGATACTGGAGTGATGGAGGTAGATATGTATAGTGGTAAGGTGACAGGGATACTGGAGTGATGGAGGTATATATGTATAGAGGTATTGTGACAGGGATACTGGAGTGATGGAGGTAGATATGTATAGGGGTAAGGTGACAGGGATACTGGAGTGATGGAGGTAGATATGTATAGGGGTAAGGTGGAGTGATGGAGGTAGATATGTATAGGGGTAAGGAGACAGGGATACTGGAGTGATGGAGGTAGATATGTATAGGGGTAAGGTGGAGTGATGGAGGTAGATATGTATAGGGGTAAGGAGACAGGGATACTGGAGTGATGGAGGTAGATATGTATAGGGGTAAGGTGGAGTGATGGAGGTAGATATGTATAGGGGTAAGGTGGAGTGATGGAGGTAGATATGTATAGGGGTAAGGAGACAGGGATACTGGAGTGATGGAGGTAGATATGTATAGGGGTAAGGTGGAGTGATGGAGGTAGATATGTATAGGGGTAAGGAGACATGGATACTGGAGTGATGGAGGTAGATATGTATAGGGGTAAGGTGACAGGGAGACTGGAGTGATGGAGGTAGATATGTATAGGGGTAAGGTGACAGGGATTCTGGAGTGATGGAGGTAGATATGTATAGGGGTAAGGTGACAGGGATTCTGGAGTGATGGAGGTAGATATGTATAGGGGTAAGGAGACAGGGATACTGGAGTGATGGAGGTAGATATGTATAGGGGTAAGGTGACAGGGATACTGGAGTGATGGAGGTAGATATGTATAGGGGGGTAAGGTGGAGTGATGGAGGTAGATATGTATAGGGGTAAGGTGACAGGGATACTGGAGTGATGGAGGTAGATATGTATAGGGGTAAGGGGTGGAGTGATGGAGGTAGATATGTATAGGGGTAAGGTGACAGGGATACTGGAGTGATGGAGGTAGATATGTATAGGGGTAAGGTGACAGGGATACTGGAGTGATGGAGGTAGATATGTATAGGGGTAAGGAGACAGGGATACTGGAGTGATGGAGGTAGATATGTATAGGGGTAAGGTGACAGGGATACTGGAGTGATGGAGGTAGATATGTATAGGGGTAAGGTGGAGTGATGGAGGTAGATATGTATAGGGGTAAGGAGACAGGGATACTGGAGTGATGGAGGTAGATATGTATAGGGGTAAGGTGACAGGGATACTGGAGTGATGGAGGTAGATATGTATAGGGGTAAGGTGACAGGGATACTGGAGTGATGGAGGTAGATATGTATAGGGGTAAGGTGACAGGGATACTGGAGTGATGGAGGTAGATATGTATAGGGGTAGGTGACAGGGATACTGGAGTGATGGAGGTAGATATGTATAGGGGTAAGGAGACAGGGATACTGGAGTGATGGAGGTAGATATGTATAGGGGTAAGGTGACAGGGATACTGGAGTGATGGAGGTAGATATGTATAGGGGTAAGGTGGAGTGATGGAGGTAGATATGTATAGGGGTAAGGAGACAGGGATACTGGAGTGATGGAGGTAGATATGTATAGGGGTAAGGTGACAGGGATACTGGAGTGATGGAGGTAGATATGTATAGGGGTAAGGTGACAGGGATACTGGAGTGATGGAGGTAGATATGTATAGGGGTAAGGTGACAGGGATACTGGAGTGATGGAGGTAGATATGTATAGGGGTAAGGTGGAGTGATGGAGGTAGATATGTATAGGGGTAAGGAGACAGGGATACTGGAGTGATGGAGGTAGATATGTATAGGGGTAAGGTGACAGGGATACTGGAGTGATGGAGGTAGATATGTATAGGGGTAAGGTGACAGGGATACTGGAGTGATGGAGGTATATATGTATAGTGGTAAGGTGACAGGGATACTGGAGTGATGGAGGTATATATGTATAGGGGTAAGGTGACAGGGATACTGGAGTGATGGAGGTATATATGTATAGTGGTAAGGTGACAGGGATACTGGAGTGATGGAGGTAGATATGTATAGGGGTAAGGTGACAGGGATACTGGAGTGATGGAGGTATATATGTATAGTGGTAAGGTGACAGGGATACTGGAGTGATGGAGGTAGATATGTATAGTGGTAAGGTGACAGGGATACTGGAGTGATGGAGGTATATATGTATAGGGGTAAGGTGACAGGGATACTGGAGTGATGGAGGTATATATGTATAGTGGTAAGGTGACAGGGATACTGGAGTGATGGAGGTAGATATGTATAGGGGTAAGGTGGAGTGATGGAGGTAGATATGTATAGGGGTAAGGTGACAGGGATACTGGAGTGATGGAGGTAGATATGTATAGGGGTAAGGTGACAGGGATACTGGAGTGATGGAGGTAGATATGTATAGGGGTAAGGAGACATGGATACTGGAGTGATGGAGGTAGATATGTATAGGGGTAAGGTGACAGGGATACTGGAGTGATGGAGGTAGATATGTATAGGGGTAAGGTGGAGTGATGGAGGTAGATATGTATAGGGGTAAGGAGACAGGGATACTGGAGTGATGGAGGTAGATATGTATAGGGGTAAGGTGACAGGGATACTGGAGTGATGGAGGTAGATATGTATAGGGGTAAGGAGACAGGGATACTGGAGTGATGGAGGTAGATATGTATAGGGGTAAGGTGACAGGGATACTGGAGTGATGGAGGTAGATATGTATAGGGGTAAGGTGACAGGGATACTGGAGTGATGGAGGTAGATATGTATAGGGGTAAGGAGACAGGGATACTGGAGTGATGGAGGTAGATATGTATAGGGGTAAGGTGACAGGGATACTGGAGTGATGGAGGTAGATATGTATAGGGGTAAGGAGACAGGGATACTGGAGTGATGGAGGTAGATATGTATAGGGGTAAGGTGACAGGGATACTGGAGTGATGGAGGTAGATATGTATAGGGGTAAGGTGACAGGGATACTGGAGTGATGGAGGTAGATATGTATAGGGGTAAGGAGACAGGGATACTGGAGTGATGGAGGTAGATATGTATAGGGGTAAGGTGACAGGGATACTGGAGTGATGGAGGTAGATATGTATAGGGGTAAGGTGGAATGATGGAGGTAGATATGTATAGGGGTAAGGTGACAGGGATACTGGAGTGATGGAGGTAGATATGTATAGGGGTAAGGAGACAGGGATACTGGAGTGATGGAGGTAGATATGTATAGGGGTAAGGTGACAGGGATACTGGAGTGATGGAGGTAGATATGTATAGGGGTAAGGTGACAGGGATACTGGAGTGATGGAGGTAGATATGTATAGGGGTAAGGAGACAGGGATACTGGAGTGATGGAGGTAGATATGTATAGGGGTAAGGTGACAGGGATACTGGAGTGATGGAGGTAGATATGTATAGGGGTAAGGTGGAGTGATGGAGGTAGATATGTATAGGGGTAAGGTGACAGGGATACTGGAGTGATGGAGGTAGATATGTATAGGGGTAAGGTGACAGGGATACTGGAGTGATGGAGGTATATATGTATAGTGGTAAGGTGACAGGGATACTGGAGTGATGGAGGTAGATATGTATAGTGGTAAGGTGACAGGGATACTGGAGTGATGGAGGTAGATATGTATAGGGGTAAGGTGACAGGGATACTGGAGTGATGGAGGTATATATGTATAGTGGTAAGGTGACAGGGATACTGGAGTGATGGAGGTAGATATGTATAGTGGTAAGGTGACAGGGATACTGGAGTGATGGAGGTATATATGTATAGGGGTAAGGTGACAGGGATACTGGAGTGATGGAGGTATATATGTATAGGGGTAAGGTGACAGGGATACTGGAGTGATGGAGGTAGATATGTATAGGGGTAAGGTGACAGGGATACTGGAGTGATGGAGGTAGATATGTATAGGGGTAAGGTGACAGGGATACTGGAGTGATGGAGGTATATATGTATAGGGGTAAGGTGACAGGGATACTGGAGTGATGGAGGTATATATGTATAGTGGTAAGGTGACAGGGATACTGGAGTGATGGAGGTAGATATGTATAGGGGTAAGGTGGAGTGATGGAGGTAGATATGTATAGGGGTAAGGTGGAGTGATGGAGGTAGATATGTATAGGGGTAAGGTGACAGGGATACTGGAGTGATGGAGGTAGATATGTATAGGGGTAAGGAGACATGGATACTGGAGTGATGGAGGTAGATATGTATAGGGGTAAGGTGACAGGGATACTGGAGTGATGGAGGTAGATATGTATAGGGGGGTGACAGGTGGAGTGATGGAGGTAGATATGTATAGGGGTAAGGAGACAGGGATACTGGAGTGATGGAGGTAGATATGTATAGGGGTAAGGTGACAGGGATACTGGAGTGATGGAGGTAGATATGTATAGGGGTAAGGAGACAGGGATACTGGAGTGATGGAGGTAGATATGTATAGGGGTAAGGTGACAGGGATACTGGAGTGATGGAGGTAGATATGTATAGGGGTAAGGAGACAGGGATACTGGAGTGATGGAGGTAGATATGTATAGGGGTAAGGTGACAGGGATACTGGAGTGATGGAGGTAGATATGTATAGGGGTAAGGTGACAGGGATACTGGAGTGATGGAGGTAGATATGTATAGGGGTAAGGAGACAGGGATACTGGAGTGATGGAGGTAGATATGTATAGGGGTAAGGTGACAGGGATACTGGAGTGATGGAGGTAGATATGTATAGGGGTAAGGTGGAGTGATGGAGGTAGATATGTATAGGGGTAAGGAGACAGGGATACTGGAGTGATGGAGGTAGATATGTATAGGGGTAAGGTGACAGGGATACTGGAGTGATGGAGGTATATATGTATAGTGGTAAGGTGACAGGGATACTGGAGTGATGGAGGTAGATATGTATAGTGGTAAGGTGACAGGGATACTGGAGTGATGGAGGTAGATATGTATAGGGGTAAGGTGACAGGGATACTGGAGTGATGGAGGTATATATGTATAGTGGTAAGGTAACAGGGATACTGGAGTGATGGAGGTAGATATGTATAGTGGTAAGGTGACAGGGATACTGGAGTGATGGAGGTATATATGTATAGTGGTAAGGTGACAGGGATACTGGAGTGATGGAGGTAGATATGTATAGGGGTAAGGTGACAGGGATACTGGAGTGATGGAGGTATATATGTATAGTGGTAAGGTGACAGGGATACTGGAGTGATGGAGGTAGATATGTATAGTTGTAAGGTGACAGGGATACTGGAGTGATGGAGGTAGATATGTATAGGGGTAAGGTGACAGGGATACTGGAGTGATGGAGGTAGATATGTATAGTTGTAAGGTGACAGGGATACTGGAGTGATGGAGGTAGATATGTATAGGGGTAAGGTGACAGGGATACTGGAGTGATGGAGGTATATATGTATAGGGGTAAGGTGACAGGGATACTGGAGGGATGGAGGTATATATGTATAGTGGTAAGGTGACAGGGATACTGGAGTGATGGAGGTAGATATGTATAGTGGTAAGGTGACAGGGATACTGGAGTGATGGAGGTATATATGTATAGAGGTAAGGTGGAGTGATGGAGGTAGATATGTATAGGGATAAGGAGACAGGGATACTGGAGTGATGGAGGTAGATATGTATAGGGGTAAGGTGACAGGGATACTGGAGTGATGGAGGTAGATATGTATAGGGGTAAGGTGGAGTGATGGAGGTAGATATGTATAGGGATAAGGAGACAGGGATACTGGAGTGATGGAGGTAGATATGTATAGGGGTAAGGTGACAGGGATACTGGAGTGATGGAGGTAGATATGTATAGTGGTAAGGTGACAGGGATACTGGAGTGATGGAGGTATATATGTATAGAGGTATTGTGACAGGGATACTGGAGTGATGGAGGTAGATATGTATAGTGGTAAGGTGACAGGGATACTGGAGTGATGGAGGTATATATGTATAGGGGTAAGGTGACAGGGATACTGGAGTGATGGAGGTAGATATGTATAGGGGTAAGGTGGAGTGATGGAGGTAGATATGTATAGGGGTAAGGAGACAGGGATACTGGAGTGATGGAGGTAGATATGTATAGGGGTAGGGAGACAGGGATACTGGAGTGATGGAGGTCAAATCAAATCAAATCAAATCAAATTTATTTATATAGCCCTTCGTACATCAGCTGATATCTCAAAGTGCTGTACAGAAACCCAGCCTAAAACCCCAAACAGCAAACAATGCAGGTGTAAAAGCACGGTGGCTAGGAAAAACTCCCTAGAAAGGCCAAAACCTAGGGAAGAAACCTGGCCAGTCCTCTTCTGGCTGTGCCGGGAGAGGAACCAAGATGTTCAAATGTTCATAAATGACCAGCATGGTCAAATAATAATGCAGAACAGTTGAAACTGGAGCAGCAGCACCAGGTGGTGGGGACAGCAAGGAGCCATCTCAGGTAGTCCTGGCTGTCAGGCGAGAGAGAGAGAAAGAAAGAGAGAATTAGAGAGAGCGGGTAGAGATTATAACAGAACGTGGCCAAGATGTTCAAATGTTCATAAATGACCAGCATGGTTGAATAATAGTAAGGCAGAACAGTTGAAACTGGAGCAGGAGCATGGCCAGGTGGACTGGGGACAGCAAGGAGTCCTCATGTCAGGTAGTCCTGGGACATGGTCCTAGGGCCCATGCCAGTTGAAACTGGAGCAGCAGCATGGCCAGGTGGACTGGGGACAGCAAGGAGTCATCATGTCAGGTAGTCCTGGGGCATGGTCCTAGGGCTCAGGTCCTCCGAGAGAGAGAAAGAAAGAGAGAAGGAGAGAATTAGAGAACGCACACTTAGATTTACACAGGACACCGAGTAGGACAGGAGAAGTACTCCAGATAAACAAACTGACCCTAGCCCCCCGACACATAAACTACTGCAGCATAAATACTGGAGGCTGAGACAGGAGGGGTCAGGAGACACTGTGGCCCCATCCGAGGACACCCCCGGACAGGGCCAAACAGGAAGGATATAACCCCACCCACTTTGCCAAAGCACAGCCCCCACACCACTAGAGGGAAATCTTCAACCACCAACTTACCATCCTGAGACAAGGCCGAGTATAGCCCACAAAGATCTCCGACACGGTACAACCCAAGGGGGGAGGAAACCCAGACAGGCCGACCACAACAGTGAATCAACCCACCCAGGTGACGCACCCCCAGGGACGGCACGAGAGAGCCCCAGCAAGCCAGTGACTCAGCCCCGTAACAGGGTTAGAGGCAGAGAATCCCAGTGGAAAAAGGGGAACCGGCCAGGCAGAGACAGCAAGGGCGGTTCGTTGCTCCAGAGCCTTTCCGTTCACCTTCCCACTCCTGGGCCAGACTACACTCAATCATATGACCCACTGAAGAGATGAGTCTTCAGTAAAGACTTAAAGGTTGAGACCGAGTTTGCGTCTCTGACATGGGTAGGCAGACCGTTCCATAAAAATGGAGCTCTATAGGAGAAAGCCCTGCCTCCAGCTGTTTGCTTAGAAATTCTAGGGACAATTAGGAGGCCTGCGTCTTGTGACCGTAGCGTACGTGTAGGTATGTACGGCAGGACCAAATCAGAGAGGTAGGTAGGAGCAAGCCCATGTAATGCTTTGTAGGCTAGCAGTAAAACCTTGAAATCAGCCCTTGCTTTGACAGGAAGCCAGTGTAGAGAGGCTAGCACTGGAGTAATATGATCAAATTTTTTGGTTCTAGTCAGGATTCTAGCAGCCGTATTTAGCACTAACTGAAGTTTATTTAGTGCTTTATCCGGGTAGCCGGAAAATAGAGCATTGCAGTAGTCTAACCTAGAAGTGACAAAAGCATGGATTAATTTTTCTGCATCATTTTTGGACAGAAAGTTTCTGATTTTTGCAATGTTACGTAGATGGAAAAAAGCTGTCCTCGAAATGGTCTTGATATGTAGATATGTAGATATGTAGATAGGTAGATATGTATAGGGGTAAGGAGACAGGGATACTGGAGTGATGGAGGTAGATATGTATAGGGGTAAGGAGACAGGGATACTGGAGTGATGGAGGTAGATATGTATAGGGGTAAGGAGACAGGGATACTGGAGTGATGGAGTTAGATATGTATAGGGGTAAGGAGACAGGGATACTGGAGTGATGGAGGTAGATATGTATAGGGGTAAGGAGACATGGATACTGGAGTGATGGAGGTAGATATGTATAGGGGTAAGGTGACAGGGATACTGGAATGATGGAGGTAGATATGTATAGGAGTAAGGAGACAGGGATACTGGAGTGATGGAGGTAGATATGTATAGGGGTAAGGTGACAGGGATACTGGAGTGATGGAGGTAGATATGTATAGGGGTAAGGTGACAGGGATTCTGGAGTGATGGAGGTAGATATGTATAGGGGTAAGGTGACAGGGATACTGGAGTGATGGAGGTAGATATGTATAGGGGTAAGGAGACAGGGATTCTGGAGTGATGGAGGTAGATATGTATAGGGGTAAGGTGACAGGGATACTGGAGTGATGGAGGTAGATATGTATAGGGGTAAGGTGACTAGGCAACAGGATATAAGATAAACAGTAGCAACAGCTTGTATGTGAGTGGGTGTGGGGGTTTGTAGAGTCAGTATAAATGCAGTTGCATATTGTGTGTGAGTGAGCAGATGATGGAGTGAGTGAGTGGGTGTATGTGTGTTAGTGTGTAGGGCCCTGTGAGTGTGCATAGAGACAGTGTGTTAGTGTGTAGGGCCCTGTGAGTGTGCAGAGAGACAGTGTGTTAGTGTGTAGGGCCCTGTGAGTGTGCATAGAGACAGTGTGTTAGTGTGTAGGGCCCTGTGAGTGTGCATAGAGACAGTGTGTTAGTGTGTAGGGCCCTGTTAGAGTGCATAGAGACTTTGCAAATATTGAAATAAACGCTCAATAAAGATACAAGGTTAACTCAGATAGTCCATGTAGCTATTTTGTTATCTATTTATCAGTCATATTGCTTGGGGATAGAAGCTGTTCAGGAGCCTGTTGATGTCAGACTTGATGCATCGGTACCTCTTGCCATGTGGCAGCAGAGAAAGTAGTCTATTGGTGGTTGGGTGGTTGGGGTTTTTGATGACTTTTCCTGGCCTTCTTTTCATACCGCCTGATATAGTGGTCCTGGATGGCAGAGAGCTCGGCCCCAGTGATGTACTGGGCTGTCCGCACAACCCTCTGTAGCGCAATGCGATCACGAGTGGTGCTGCTGCCAAGCCAAGCGGAAGTTGCAGCCAGTCAATGCTCTCAATTGTACAGCTGTAGAACCTTTTCAGGATTTGAGGGCTCATGGCAAACTTTTAAGACTCCTGAGGCAATATCCCGCCTTCTTCACGACTTCACGACTCCAACGTTGTTTTAGAGAATTTGGCAGTACATCCAGTACAGCCTCACAACCGTACACCACCTGTAAGGCATCGTGTGGACGAGCGGCTGATGTCAACGTTGTGACAAGGTGTCCCATGGTGGCAATGGCGTTATGGTACGGGCAGGCATAAGCTACGGACAACAAACACAATTGCATTTTATCAATGGCAATTTGAATGCACAGAGATACCGTGACAAGATCCTGAGGCCCATTGTCGTGCCATTCATCAGCCGCCATTACCTCATAATGCACGGCCCCATGTCACAAGGATCTATACACAATTCCTAGAAGCTGAAAATATCCCAGTTCTTCCATGGCCTCCATACCAGACATGTCACCTATTGAGCATGTTTGGGATGCTCTGGATCGACGTGTACGACAGCGTGTTCCAGTTCCTTCCAATATCCAGTAACTTTGCAGAGCCATTGAAGAGGAGTGGGACAACATTCCACAGGTCACAATCAACAGACTAATCAACTCTATGTGAAGGAGATGTGTCGTGCTGCATGAGGCAAATGGTGGTTAGACCAGATACTGGCTGGTTTTCTGATCCACGCCCATACATTTTTTTAAAGGTATTTGTGACCAACAGATGGATATCTGTATTCCCTGTCGTGAAATCCATAGACCAGATACTGACTGGTTTTCTGATCCACGCCCCTACCTTTTTTTAAAGGTATTTGTGACCAACAGATGGATATCTGTATTCCCTGTCGTGAAATCCATAGATTAGAGACTAATTATTTTTTTCAATTGATTGATTTTCTTATAATGAACTGTAAGTCAGTAAAATCTTTGAAATTGTTGCATGTTGCGTTTATATTTTTGTTCAGTATAGATAACTATTGCCCTATCTCAACACGTTCTGAGAACGTTCTAAAATATTAAGCTACTGTAAGATCTTCCTTACACATGAATTGTATTCCGTCTGTCTTTAGACCAGGTCATAGCACTGTGTATTCTGTTGCCCCCACTGTTGTCCTGGCTCTATCTAAACTACAGTCTACTTTCTTTTTCCAGAAAACTGTTATTGACCTGAAATGAGTATTGAATGTGGATCAAACAAAGCATATGTTGTTTTCTAGAGCACATGATTTAAGCATATGTTGTTTTCTAGAGCACATGATTTAAGCATATGCACCTTGGATGGAGCCGACATTGATTGTGTCCCTACTTACAAATATCTGGCCATTTGGATAAACAACAATAAGCTGTCTTTTAAAAAGCATATTGATGAGTTAACTAAGAAGTTGAGAATAAAAATGTATAAAGCCCTTTTGCAAAAACTCCCACACTACCTGACATCTGTGCTTAGGCTTAGAAGTATGAGTTACCATACTCAATCACATGGATGGCCAACTGTGGCAATTCCATCTGTTGCTACAGACTCAGAAAAAACAGCTGTTCATTACTTTGGATGGTTACAATGGATGTATTGGTGCCTTTCAGGCATTTCAGGGTTTATTGAGGACCTCTGCTGAGGAATGTGATTGGTTTTAATTAGTGTGTTTTATTTGATTGTTTTCTCTTTGTATTTATTTTCTGGTCTATTTCCTATGTGTCATTTGTTGTGTAATTGTGAGATGGAAAAGAGACCTTGATCTCAATGGGACTCCCTGTTAAAATAAAGTATGAGTTGTGTATTTATTTCATCTGTGTGTGGTAGATGAGATGTGTATTTATTTCATCTGTGTGTGGTAGATGAGATGTGTATTTATTTCATCTGTGTGTGGTAGATGAGATGTGTATTTATTTCATCTGTGTGTGGTAGATGAGATGTGTATTTATTTCATCTGTGTGTGGTAGATGAGATGTAGTAGATGAGATGTGTATTTATTTCATCTGTGTGTGGTAGATGAGATGTGTATTTATTTCATCTGTGTGTGGTAGATGAGATGTGTATTTATTTCATCTGTGTGTGGTAGATGAGATGTGTATTTATTTCATCTGTGTGTGGTAGATGAGATGTGTTATTGTTTGGTGTTGTTTTGTTAATGACACTAATTAGTTCAGTTCCCCTCTGCTGCTGCTCTGAATAGCCAATCAGAAGTCCCGCTGTGAGATCATCTGCTAGAGAGAGGTAATGGTTGCTGTGTGTATGTCACAAGTGACAGGGCCATTCTCTTTATATTATGTATCAGCATGTCTTATTATTTGGCAACATGTCTATTTATGAGTGCCTTTTAATCACATGTGTGTTGTTTACAACGAATATCTTTCACTTAATTCCGTACATTCTCACGTGTGAATTTGAATTAATAGAATCACATGGATTATTTTGTTTGCCTGGTGTGTTGTGATTCCACCAATTGGCATGGACTAAAGTGACATTGAGACTGTTGCCAATTCCCTATCCCCTCCTCCCTCCCAAAAGGAATAGCTAAACACGCCCCAGAACTAGAGTCAAAAGGAAGTGGAATGTATCTTCAGCACGCCATTCAGACTGGGGACGTCTCCACTGACAACATCCAACTCATTGCTGCTGATTGCTGCTCCTCTCCACTGTTCACCTGCTGTGGGAAGAAGACACTACTCATACAAGGCTCTCTATAGCACTCCTAAAGGAAAGGGATTGCTTAGAGTATGACTCTAATTGTTTCCAGTAGATACTCTAATTGTATGTTACGCGACTACAGACACAGGGGACACGCCCACACAGCTGTGAGAGGTTACACCCAACGCTACAACCCAGCAGGCCCGGTGTAGAGCAAGAGACAACGACTGACCACCGAACCTGCTATTGATGAGCCATCCACTACCGGGCCAGCCATCCACCACCGGGCCAGCCATCCACTACCGGGCCAGCCATCCACCACCGGGCCAGCCATCCACTACCGGGCCAGCCATCCACTACCGGGCCAGCCATCCACTACCGGGCCAGCCATCCACCACCGGGCCAGCCATCCACTACCGGGCCAGCCATCCACCACCGGGCCAGCCATCCACTACCGGGCCAGCCATCCACCACCGGGCCAGCCATCCACTACCGGGCCAGCCATCCACCACCGGGCCAGCCATCCACTACCGGGCCAGCCATCCACTACCGGGCCAGCCATCCACCACCGGGCCAGCCATCCACCACCGGGCCAGCCATCCACTACCGGGCCAGCCATCCACTACCGGGCCAGCCATCCACCACCGGGCCAGCCATCCACTACCGGGCCAGCCATCCACCACCGGGCCAGCCATCCACCACCGGGCCAGCCATCCACTACCGGGCCAGCCATCCACCACCATCCCAGCCATCCACCACCGGGCCAGCCATCCACCACCGGGCCAGCCATCCACCACCGGGCCAGCCATCCACTACCGGACCAGCCATCCACTACCGGACCAGCCATCCACTACCGGACCAGCCATCCACTACTGGACCAGCCATCCACTACCGGACCAGCCATCCACTACTGGACCAGCCATCCACTACCGGACCAGCCATCCACTACCGGACCAGCCATCCACTACCGGACCAGCCATCCACTACCGGACCAGCCATCCACTACTGGACCAGCCATCCACTACCGGACCAGCCATCCACTACCGGACCAGCCATCCACTACCGGGCCAGCCATCCACTACCGGGCCAGCCATCCACTACCGGGCCAGCCATCCACCACCGGGCCAGCCATCCACTACCGGGCCAGCCATCCACCACCGGGCCAGCCATCCACTACCGGGCCAGCCATCCACCACCGGGCCAGCCATCCACTACCGGGCCAGCCATCCACCACCGGGCCAGCCATCCACTACCGGGCCAGCCATCCACTACCGGGCCAGCCATCCACTACCGGGCCAGCCATCCACCACCGGGTCAGCCATCCACTACCGGGCCAGCCATCCACTACCTGGCCAGCCATCCACTACCGAACCAGCCATCCACTACCGGGCCAGCCATCCACTACCGGGCCAGCCATCGACTACCGGGCCAGCCATCCACTACCGGGCCAGCCATCCACTAGCGGACCAGCCATCCACTACCGGACCAGCCATCCACTACCGGGCCAGCCATCCACTACCGGGCCAGCCATCCACTACCGAACCAGCCATCCACTACCAGACCACACTTTCCAGATGTGGCCTGCTACGACAAGACTGCTGAGGCCACGACTACCACATCAGAACCTCATGATGCCAACACCGAAGCGACGAACGCTCCATGCTAAACATCTATGGACTCTAGCTTGTATGTGGTGTGAGTTTGCCCCGGCCTGTCCTTGTGTTTTGTTCTGTGTTGCTTTTATCCTGTAACCCACTATAAATATGAATTAAAGAGAAAATAAAGATATTAAAGAACTCTAGACACTGACGGTCTGCCTCCTGCCTATGCCTGTAGTATCGGGATTGAAAGAACTTTTGACATGTGTTTGTGTGTGGTGTGCTTCATAAATGCCTTGCATATGGTTATGAAATACGATATAATGGTTTTATATAGCCGGACTGATATTTATTTAATAATTCATTAATTCATTAACTGTCTGAGAAGTCTCTATATGGAATATGGAAAACAATATGGTCCTGTCACGGTTTTCATATTGTGAAGGAGAGTCGGACCAAACTGCAGCATGTATATTGCGATCCATGTTTAATCAAACAACGTAAACACGAATAAACACAAACACTACAAAACAATAAACGAAACGAAAACCGAAAACAGCCTATACATGTGTCAACTAACACAGCACAAGGACATCAAGACACTCAGGACAATCACCCACAATACAACCAAAGAATATGGCTGCCTAAATATGGTTCCCAATCAGAGACAACGATAAACACCTGCCTCTGATTGAGAACCACTTCAGACAGCCATAGACTAACCTAGAACACCCTACTAAGCTACAATCCCACTATCTACACACCACATACAAAAACCCATGTCACACCATGGCCTGACCAAATACATGAAGAAAAACACAAAATACTACGACCAGGGCGTGACAAACCCCCCCCTTAAGGTGCAGACTCCCGAACGCACCTCAAAATCAATAGGGAGGGTCCGGGTGGGCATCTGTCCATGGTGGCGGCTCCGGCGCGGGATGTGGACCCCACTCAGTAAATGTCTTAGTCCCCTCTCCTTGCGTCCCTAGATAGTCCACCCTCGCCGCCAACCATGGCCTAGTAGTCCTCACCCAGAACCCCACTAGACTGAGGAGCAGATCGGGACTGAGGTGAAGCTCGGGACTGAGGGGAAGCTCAGGAGTGAAAGGAAGCTCAGGAGTGAAAAGAAGCTCTGACTGCTCCATGCAGGCTGGCAGCTCTGAATGCTCCATGCAGACTGGCAGCTCCTTGCAGACTGGCAGCTCCTTGCAGACTGACAGCTCCTTGCAGACTGACAGCTCTGGCTGCTTCATGCAGACTGACAGCTCTGACTGCTCCATGCAGACTGACAGCTCTGACTGCTCCATGCAGGCTGGCAGCTCTGACTGCGCTGAACAGACAGGAGACTCCGGTAGCGCAGGAGAGGAGAAAGTCTCCGACAGCGCTGGAGTAGGCCTGATGCGTGGTGCTGGCACTGGTGGTACTGGGCCGAGGACACGCACAGGAAGCCTGGTGTGGGGAGCTGCTACCGGAGGGCTGGGGTGTGGAGGTGGTACTGGATAGACCAGACCGTGCAGGCGCACTGGAGCTCTTGAGCACCGAGCCTGCCCAACCTTACCTGGTTGAATACTCTCGGTCGCCCTGCCAGTGCGGCGAGGTGGAATAGCCCGCACTGGGCTATGCAGGCGAACCGGAGACACCGAGCGCAAGGCTGGTGCCATGTAAGCCGGCCCAAGGAGACGCACTGGGGACCAGATGCGTAGAGCCGGCTTCATGGCATTTGGCTCGACGCTCAATCTAGCCCGGCCGATACGTGGAGCTGGAATATGCGCACCACTGCATAACACGGTGCCTGCCCAAAATACTACGACCAGGGTGTGACAGGTCCATTCTGATTGAATCACACATTCATGACCTGTCTACCATGAGAGAGCGGAAACAAGGAGGGAGAGAAAGAGGGAGATAGAGAAGGGGGGTGAAGAGAGGGGAGAAGGAGAGGGGAGGAGAGGGAGAGAGAGAAGAAGGGGGGAAGGGGGGTGAAGAGAGGGGAGAAGGAGAGGGGAGGAGAGGGAGAGAGAGAAGAAGGGGGAAGGGGGTGAAGAGAGGGGAGAAGGAGAGCGGAGGAGAGGGAGAGTCCAGTATATTGAAGCAGGTCTGGTCCAGGTGGGGTTTAGTCAGTCAGTGTGTTATTTTAGGAGGGCAGAAGGAGGGAGGGATGGAGAGAGGGATGGAGGGAGAGATAGAGGGATGGAGGGAGGGGAAGATGAATGGAGTTAATTAAGACGAGCAGGCGGAGGAGACAGTGTGGAATTACACAAACACTAATTAGAGTCTTCGTTAGGGGGCACAGAATGAGAGCAGAGCATCCATCATCTCAACTCGCACTCCTCCCTCTCTCCGCCCTCCTTCTTTACCTCGTTCCTCCACTCCTCAACACTTCCCCCTCTCTCCGCCCTCCTTCTTTACCTCATTTCTCCACTCCTCAACACTTCCCCCTCTCTCCGCCCTCCTTCTTTACCTCGTTCCTCCACTCCTCAACACTTCCCCCTCTCTCCGCCCTCCTTCTTTACCTCGTTTCTCCACTGCTCTGTCTTTCGCTTCGCAGCCATATTTCTCTCCACCCCCCTTAACTCTCCTCTCCGCCACCCCCTCCTCTCTACCCCCCAAACCTCCTCTCCGCCACTCCTCAACCCTTCTCCAAGCCACTTTTCATTCTGTCCATTTTCCCCTCTCTCTTTTTCTCTTCTACTCAGTGTTCTCTATCGATCCGATCAGCAGTTAAGTAAATAGGTGCAATTCAACATTCTGAATCGTAATCGAAGCACCTTGTCCTCTCCACCTCCTTGTTCCATCCTACTCCTCCTCCTCCTCCTCCTCCTCCTCCTCCTCCTCCTCCTCCTCCTCCTCCTCCTCCTCCTCCTCTTTCACTCCATATGGCTTGTCTTTCGCTCTACAGTCATCCCTTCCTTTTGATCTGTTCTGTAGGAGGGATTCTATTTCTTTGCTCTTTACCTCCCACTCCTTGTGTGTGTACACATGCAAAGACACAATCACAGATGCACACACACTCATATACAAACAAGCAAAGTGTGCAAACAAACACACACACAAACACACACACGAACACACAGGTTGCCTAGCGGTAAGAGCGCTGTGTTAGTAACCGAAAGGTCGCTTGTTCGAATCCACGATCCGACAAAGTGAAGAATATGTCAATATGCCCTGGAGCAAGGCCTTTAACCCTAATTGGTCCAGGGTCACCATTGATAATGGCGGAGTTGGGATATGCAAAAAAACAGGACATTTAAGCACCCAGACATGTTTAATAACTCTCCCAGTCAGTCAATGCCTCTCCTCCTAACCTTTCTATTTATTCCTGCTTTCAACTAACATATAGCTCTCTCTATCACACACACTCACTCTGTCTCTGTCTGTCTCTGTCTCTCTCTCTCACACACACTCACTCTGTCTCTGTCTGTCTCTGTCTCACACACACACACTCACTCTGTCTCTGTCTGTCTCTGTCTCTCTCACACACACTCACTCTGTCTCTGTCTGTCTCTGTCTCACACACACACACTCACTCTGTCTCTGTCTCTCTCTCACACACACTCACTCTGTCTCTGTCTGTCTTCTACTCTCTCTCACACACACTCACTCTCTCTCTCACACACTCTCTATCTCTGTCTCTCTCTCTTTCTCGCTCTCAATTAAATTAAATTCAATTCAATTGACTTTATTGACATGGCAAGTTCATTATTACTTATATTGTCAAAGTATACATAGAAAAATAAAATATATATATTTATATATATATATAAAATATATATATATTTATATATAAATAAATGGTGGGACCAACAGCAATAATAATAGTAGTGGACATGGGATTACAATTAACAACAACTACAACAACAATATTAATCAGAACAACAATACATTAAAGCAATGGTAGTAGACCAGTGTCAACATGACTGAGAAGTCACATGACATGGTATGAAAGACAAAACAAAACAAGATGGGAAATATTATCGACATTACATTGCATTTTTCACTGGCTGTCCCTCAGGTTGTGGCAGGAGGACACATACAGTGCCTTGCGAAGGTATTCGGCCCCCTTGAACTTTGCGACCTTTTGCCGCATTTCAGGCTTCAAACATAAAGATATAAAACTGTATTTATTTGTGAAGAATCAACAACAAGTGGGACACAATCATGAAGTGGAACGACATTTATTGGATATTTCAAACTTTTTTAACAAATCAAAAACTGAAAAATTGGGCGTGCAAAATTATTCAGCCCCCTTAAGTTAATACTTTGTAGCGCCACCTTTTGCTGCGATTGCAGCTGTAAGTCGCTTGGGGTATGTCTCTATCAGTTTTGCACATCGAGAAACTGAATTTTTTTTCCCATTCCTCCTTGCAAAACAGCTCGAGCTCAGTGAGGTTGGATGGAGAGCATTTGTGAACAGCAGTTTTCAGTTCTTTCCACAGATTCTCGATTGGTTTCAGGTCTGGACTTTGACTTGGCCATTCTAACACCTGGATATGTTTATTTTTGAACCATTCCATTGTAGATTTTGCTTTATGTTTTGGATCATTGTCTTGTTGGAAGACAAATCTCCGTCTCAGTCTCAGGTCTTTTGCAGACTCCATCAGGTTTTCTTCCAGAATGGTCCTGTATTTGGTTCCATCCATCTTCCCATCAATTTTAACCATCTTCCCTGTCCCTGCTGAAGAAAAGCAGGCCCAAACCATGATGCTGCCACCACCATGTTTGACAGTGGGGATGGTGTGTTCAGGGTGATGGGCTGTGTTGCTTTTACGCCAAACATAACGTTTTGCATTGTTGCCAAAAAGTTCAATTTTGGTTTCATCTGACCAGAGCACCTTCTTCCACATGTTTGGTGTGTCTCCCAGGTGGCTTGTGGCAAACTTTAAACAACACTTTTTATGGATATCTTTAAGAAATGGCTTTCTTCTTGCCACTCTTCCATAAAGGCCAGATTTGTGCAATATACGACTGATTGTTGTCCTATGGACAGAGTCTCCCAACTCAGCTGTAGATCTCTGCAGTTCATCCAGAGTGATCATGGGCCCCTTGGCTGCATCTCTGATCAGTCTTCTCCTTGTATGAGCTTAAAGTTTAGAGTGATGGCCAGGTCTTGGTAGATTTGCAGTGGTCTGATACTCCTTCCATTTCAATATTATCGCTTGCACAGTGCTCCTTGGGATGTTTAAAGCTTGGGAAATCTTTTTGTATCCAAATCCGGCTTTAAACTTCTTCACAACAGTATCTCGGACCTGCCTGGTGTGTTCCTTGTTCTTCATGATGCTCTCTGCGCTTTTAACGGACCTCTGAGACTATCACAGTGCAGGTGCATTTATACGGAGACTTGATTACACACAGGTGGATTGTATTGATCATCATTAGTCATTTAGGTCAACATTGGATCATTCTGAGATCCTCACTGAACTTCTGGAGAGAGTTTGCTGCACTGAAAGTAAAGGGGCTGAATAATTTTGCACACCCAATTTTTCAGTTTTTGATTTGTTAAAAAAAGTTTGAAATATCCAATAAATGTCGTTCCACTTCATGATTGTGTCCCACTTGTTGTTGATTCTTCACAAAGAAATACAGTTTTATATCTTTAAGTTTGAAGCCTGAAATGTGGCAAAAGGTCGCAAAGTTCAAGGGGGCCGAATACTTTCGCAAGGCACTGTATTTGGCTGCCAAAACTGCACATTTGGCTTTTCACCCAATAAATATTCATTTTTTTTCTTCATATTTTATAGTTTCAAATTCTATGTATTGAATTATATTTTGAGAAAGAAATATTCTCTTAGGTCTGAGTATTTGTCACAGTGTATTAGGAAATGTAGTTCTGTCTCTACCTCTCCCCTGGAGCAGAGTGAGCACAGCCTGTCTTCTCTGGACAGCCAGGTTTGTCTGTGGACACCAGTCTCTATAGCCAGACTGCGCTCACTGAGTCTGTACCTAGTCAGTGTTTTCCTCAGTTTTCTATCAGTCACAGTGGTCAGATAGTCTGCCACCATGTACTGTCTGTTTAGAGCCAAATAGCATTGAAGTTTACTTTGATTTTTTTGTGGTGTCTTTCCAATAGGTGACACATTTTTATTTTAGTTTTGTGATTATTTGGTTGGGCCAGATTTCCTGAGGCTGAAAGACAGGGGGAATCTTGTCCTGTAACCTCCTTTTCGTTCCTGTTTCCACTCGTCTGGCTGTTCTTCTGAGAAGTTAGCTGGTCTCCATGGGGTTGGTTTGGGTTTGTGAACTGAGCCTCAGAACCAGCTGGCTGAGGGGACTCTTCTCTGGTCTCACCTCTTGACATTGTATAGCTGTGTGATGGAATGTTTTGGGGTCACTTGTTTTTAGATGGTTGTAAAATTTGATGGCTCTATTTTCTATTCGAATGAGGAGGGGGTATTAGCCCAATTCTGCTCTACATGCGTCATTTGGAGTTTTTCTTTGCACTTGCAATACAGTCTTGCAAAACTCTGCATGCAGTATTTCATTTGGATGTTTGTCCCATTTGGTGAATTCATAATTAGAGAGTGGACTACATACTTCACTACCATATAGAGCAATTGGTTCTATAACCAATTGGAAACTTTTGAGCCAGATTCTAATTGGAATTTCGATTTTAATGGCATAGAATGTTCTTGCTGCTTTGTCTCTCAGCTCATTCACAGACATTTGAAAGCTACCTGTGTTGCTGATATTTAGTCCTAGATATGTGTAGTTTTTGGTGTGTTCTAATAGAACTGTGTCCAAATAGAATATATATTTGTCATCCTGATTTCTGGACCTTTTTTGGAATACCATTATACTTGGTTCTTTTAGGTTAACGGTCAGAGCCCAGGTCTGACAGAACCTGTGAAGACAATCTAGGTGCTGCTGTAACCCCCCTTTAGTGGGAGACAGCAGCACCAGGTCATCTGCGTACAGCAGACACTTGATTTCAGTGTTGTGTAGGGTGATACCAGGTGCTTCTGATTCTAATGTTTTTGCCAATACATTAATGTAGATGTTAAATAGTGTTGGACTTAATGGACAGCCCTGTTTCACTCCCCGTCCCTGAAAGAAGAAGTATGTTTGCTTGTTGCCAATTTTAACCTCACATTTGTTTTTAGTGTACGTTGAATTAATAACATCATATCTTTTCCCTCCAATACCACTTTCTATTAGTTAATAAAAAAAATACCTTTGTGGCAAATTGAATCAAATGCTTTCTTGAAATCTACAAAAAACACAAGTAGATTTTGCCTTTGTTTCGGTTTACTTGTTTGTCAATTAGAGTGTGGAGGGTGTAAATGTGGTCTGTTGTACGATAATAAAAATAAAAAATCCAATCTGGCTTCTGCTCAGGACGTTGTGGTCGTCAAGGAATTGGTGTAGTCTGCTATTTATAATACTGCAGAGAATTTTCCCCAAGTTTCTGTTAACGCAAACTCCTCTGTAATGATTTGGGTCAAATTTATCTCCATTTTTATAGATTGGTGTGAACAATGCCTGGTTCCAAATCTCAGGGAAAATACCTGCAATGAGAATAATGTTGAAGAGTTTGAGTATAGCCAATTTGAATTTGTGGTCTGTATATTTGATCATTTATTTTAAAATACAATCAGCACCACAGGCCTTTTTGGGTTGGAGAGTGCATAGTTTTACCAATAATTCTTCTTCTGTAATTGTGGTATCCACTGGATTCTGATAGTCTTTGACTGCTGATTCAAGGATTTGTCATTTTTCTTGTATCATTTTTTGTTCTGGGCTCTTTGTTATATTGCTGTAGATTTTGGATAGCTTAACAAAAAGCTGCGAAAATTCGCAGTCTCCCTAAGAGGTTATATTGCTGTAGATTTTGGATAGCCAATTCCTCATGATGAGGATTGTTTAATTTATTCCAATTCTCCCAGAAGTGGTTTGATTCTACGGGTTCCTCAATTACATCCAGCTGTTTTCTAATGTGCTGTTCCTTTTTTGTTCTTAGGGTGTGTTTGTATTGCTTCAGTGTTTCCCCATATTGAAGGTGTATATTTTTGCTGTCTGGTTCTCTGTGTTTTGATTAGATATATTTCTCAATGACTTTCTTAGATTTTTGCAATCAGTATCAAACCATTTTTCATTTTCTGTTATTTCTGGTTTGCTCTTATGTTTCTTTAGAATAGCTAAGGATGCTAATTTGTCAAATACAAAGTTTATGTTCCAAATGGCCAAATTCGTCATAACGAGGTGACCAAGGTGCAGCGTGATTGGAATACATTTTTCTTTTATTAAACGAAGAACACTTAAACAAACGTGACGCTATAAACACAAGCGCTGACGACAACTACACATAGACAATAACCCACAAAACCAAAATGGAAAATGGCAACCTAAATAGGATCCCCAATCAGAGACAACGATAAACAGCTGTCTCTGATTGGGAACCAATTCAGGCCACTAGAGACCTCCATATACCTAGACATACTAAAACCCCATAGAATTACAAAAACCCTAGACAGGACAAAAAAAAATAGACATTACAAAAACTAAACCAACCACCCGTGTCACACCCTAACCAAAATAATAAAGAAAACAAAGATAAGCAAGGTCAGGGCGTGACACAAATTTACACCTTCGTTGCTGTAGGAAAATGTTAAGGCTAAAAAAGTTGTCCAGGAGAGATTGTAATTTTTGGCTGCTAATTGCTTTTTGGTAGAGGTCTGTACTGTTTGCACTCCATCTATAGGCCTGTTTAGTACCATGTAATTTATTGGCTGTGATGCTTCATGGTTGGCTTCTGCTCTTCTCAGATACACTGTCATTTTACTGTGGTCTGAGAGAGGTGTTAGTGGGCTGACTGTGAAGGTTCTGAGAGACTCTGGGTTTAGGTCGGTGAGGAAGTAGTCTACAGTGCTGCTGCCAAGGGATGAGCTGTAGGTGTACCTACCAAAAGAGCCCTCTCAGCCTACCGTTGACTATGTACAGACCCAGTGTTCCACAGAGCTGTAGGTGTACCTACCAAAAGAGTCCCCTCTCAGCCTACCGTTGACTATGTACAGACCCAGTGTTTGACAGAGCTTCACGAGCTGTACTCCATTTTTGTTTTTCACTTTGTCATAGTTGTTTCTGTGGGGGTATGTGGGGAGGGAAAGGTTGTTGCTTCCTGGTAGGTGTTTATCTCCATAATTGTTAATAGTGTCTAGTTCTTCTGCTGTTCTAGCATTCAGGTCTCCACAGACCAGTACGTTGCCTTGAGCATGAAAGTGACTAATTTCCCCCTCTAGAATGGAGAAACTCTCTTCCTTGAAGTAGGGTGACTCTGAGGGGGGAATGTATGTGGCACAGAGAAAGATGTTTTTATCTGTCAAGACAGCCTCCTTGTTGATTCTTAACCATATAAAGAATTCTCCTGGTTTGATCAATTCGATTGAATTAATTAGTTCAGATTTATACCATATTAGCATTCCCACTGAGTCTCTGCCCTGTTTGATTCCTTTTAATTTAGTGGATGTTAGGATTATCTCCCTATAACCTAGTGGACAGCCAGTGGAAACATCACCTCTGCACCATGTTTCCTGTAGTACTACAATATCAACATCATCAATTTCTTTCAGGAAGTCTGGGTTTCTGCTCTTTAGTCCAAAAGCAGAGGCCTTCAATCCTTGTAAATTCCAAAAGTAAAAAGATTTCATAACCTTTTTTTCCTTTACCATTAAAATGAGACAAACACTCACAAGCCAACAAAACTATTAAAATTATTATGCAAATGTGATTTGTTTATAATTTAAGATAGCATTTGTGTCATGCCACTTGGGTTGGTGTAGTGTGAGGATGGTGGAGTTCTTGTGCTCATCTTACCATGACCCTCGGCCTATCACATGTGAGCATAGTAGACTCAGCATTTGTTTAATGTGACTCATTTGGTTGGTGGGGGCTGGGCCAGTTGCTTCTCTCACAGCCTGTGTGTAGCTCTGCCTGCTGAGCTGTGGCTCCTCCAAGTGTGGGTCTGCGGTGGGGGGCAGGGGGGTGGGAAGCCTCGTCTGCGTGCTCTGAAGCTGGGATAGGGTGGTCTGTGCTGCGCTGGCTGTGGTGGGCATTGAGGTTGGTGGTGCTGTGGTCGTGGCTGCGGGTGAGCATGGTCATAGAGACAGTCCAGGTCGAGGGTGGGGTGGTGGGCCAGGTGTGCATTGGGTCGCAGGGCACAGTCCCGGGAGAGGCTGGCGTTTATTCTTTGGATTGTGGCAGGGTGGAAGTCCTTCCTCTGTAAAAGGGTTGACACCACGATTCTTGAGTTGGGGAAGATTGCGGAGTCCTTCTCAATCACTCCCCGTAGTGAAGTCGCCACCCTCTCCTGCTGAGCACGCAGGTCGTTGCTTCCGGTGTGTATGATTATGTGGCTTGGTGACCCGAGATGGGCCTTATCAAGCAGCTCCATGGCCCTCTGCGTTGTTGGGCACCACACCTTTCCCGTTTTGTGTCTAGGGAAAAGTTTCTACTCCTGAACAAACTTCCCATTTGAGTCCATCAACAGGACGATGTCAGCCAGTGTTTCTTCTGGACTGGAGGGGGCAGAGGGGGGGCTGGTGGGTGTTGGAGCTGGGGTGTGGCTGGTCTGTTTCTTCTGGACTGGAGAGGGCAGAGGGGGGGCTGGTGGGTGTTGGAGCTGGGGTGTGGCTGGTCTGTTTCTTCTGGACTGGAGGGGGCAGAGGGGGTGGGGGGGGCTGGTGGGTGTTGGAGCTGGGGTGTGGCTCGTCTGTTTCTTCTGGAGGCTGGTGGGTGTTGGAGCTGGGGTGTGGCTGGTCTGTGCCGGTGCCACTGTCAGTGGGAGGCTGTTCTGTGGGTTGGGGAGGAGGGGTGCAGCAGGCAGGACTGGGGAAGCCTGGCTGGTTGATCTGGGCTCCTCTGCTGTGTGAGGGCAGGGCTGGGGAAGCCTGGCTGGTTGATCTGGGCTCCTCTGCTGTGTGAGGGCAGGTCATAGAGTGGTGATCTAGCTGCTCCTGCAGTCTGTCCTCTGTTCTCTTTCTCTCCTGCAGCTCCTCTCTTAGTGTGGTCAGATCGTTATTACTGTTCTGCCTGTCTTTTTGGAGCTCTCTCATCTCCTTTGTTAGATCAGCCAGTTCTCTCTTGAGTCCGTCTCTCTCTTGAGTCTGTCTCTCTCTTGAGTCCGTCTCTCTCTTGCGGAACATCTTTCAGCTGTGTTGCAAGGCTGCTGTCCTGCTCTGTCTGCACCTTGGTTAGGAGCTCCTCTAAGGTGTGGTTGTCTGGTTGCTGTTTGCTCACGCTCTCCCTCAGCAGGACCACCTCCCCCTCCTGTTTGGTGAACTCATCCCCCATGGCAGCCATGGTGGTGAGGAGGGCCTGAGCCTGCTCTGCACTGAGGGGACACTCTCCTCCTAGGGCGTGTCCTCCACTATGGTGGGAAGAGAGGTGCTGGATGTGCCTTTTTGGGTGGGGATACATTTACATTTACATTTAAGTCATTTAGCAGACGCTCTTATCCAGAGCGACTTACAAATTGGATAGTAGGGGTGAGGGTGGTGCTGGTGGAGTTTGTCTTGTGGGAGGGCATGTCACTGGTGGTGTCCTTCTCTCTCTCCGTTCTCTCCTTAATGGTCTGGTCTGAAAGTCTAATGTTAACTTGCACCATGACAGTCCCAGTCTTGTAGAGGTTGATTGTTATCATGGTGCTGTCAGGGTCGTCCGTCTCTTTGATTTTCAGCTTCCACCCATTACAGATTCCCTCTTTCTTTATGGATGGGTAGTGAGAGCAGATTGCTGAGCGCCATGCATTTGGCTGGTCAGTGAGGAAGATGAGATTACTCACATCACCGTTTTTGTAGAGGTCTGCAAAAAGGGTTTCTGGCCTTCCTTTTACTAGTGTCTGTTTAAAAGCTTTCCTCGTTGTGTCATTTTTGGCCTCTGGAGAGTAGAGAATGGATTCAGTGCTGAGGGTGAGTGGGGACATGGTGCCTGTGGGCTCTGCTACTACTGCTGCTAATGCTCTGTTCCGCTGCCCAGTTGCCATAGCAACCAATTTGTTTGTCTGCTGCTGTTGCTAGCTAGCTCTAATTGATCAAATCAAAGTGTATTTGTCACGTGCGCCGAATACAACAGACTTTACAGTGAAATGCTTACTTACAGGCTCTAACCAATAGTGCGGAAGAAAAAAAAGTATGTGGGTGTGTGGGTAAGTAGAGAAATAAAACAACAGTAAAAAGACATTTGAAAATAAGAGTAGCAAAGCTATATTCAGACACTTGTTAGTCAGGCTGATTGAGGTAGTATGTACTAGAGGTCAACCGATTAATCGGAATGGCCGATTAATTAGGGCCGATTTCAAGTTTTCATAACAATCGGAAATCGGTATATTTGGACACTGATTTTGCAGTTTAAAAAAATATTTTTTACACCTTTATTCAATCTTTATTTAACTAGGCAAGTCAGTTAAGAACACATTCTTATTTTCAATGACGGCCTAGGAACGGTGGGTTAACTGCCTCTTTCAGAGGCAGAATGACAGATTTTCACCTTGTCAGCTCGGGGGATGCAATCTTACAGTTAACTAGACCAAAGCAATAACGACCAGCCTCTTGTTGCACTCCACAGGAGACTATGTTAAAAGAGAATGCAGCATGCCAAGGTAAGTTGCTAGCTAGCATTAAACTTAACTTATAAAAAACAATCATAATCACTAGTTAACTACACATGGTTGATGATATTACTAGATATTATCTAGCGTGTCATGCGTTACGTATAATCTGACTGAGCATACAAGCATACAAGTATCTAGCTGAGCGGTGGTAGGCAGAAGCAGGTGTATAAACATGAATTCAAACAGCACTTTTGTGTGTTTTGCCAGCAGCTCTTCGTTGTGCGTTAAGCATTGCGCTGTTTATGACTTCAAGCATATCAACTCAGGAGATGAGGCTGGTGTAACCGAAATGAAATGGCTGGCTAGTTAGCGAGCGCTAATAGCGTTTCAAACGTCACTCGCTCGCTCTGAGACTTAGAGTGGTTGCTTCCCTTGCTCTGCATGGGTAACGCTGCTTCGAGGGTGGCTGTTGTCATTGTGATCCTGGTTCGAACCCAGTGAGGAGAGTGACGGAAGCTATACTGTTACACTGGCAATACTAAAACCTCCAATAGTCAAAGGTTAATGAAATACAAATGGTATAGAGAGAAATAGTCCTATAATAACTACAACCTAAACCTTCTTACCTAGGAATATTGAAGAGTCATATTAAAAGGAACCACCAGCTTTCATATTTTCTCATGTTCTGAGCAAGGAACTTAAACGTTAGCTTTCTTACATGGCAAATATTGCACTTTCACTTTTTTCTCCAGCACTCCGTTTTTGCATTATTTAAACCAAATTGAACATGTTTCATAATTGATTTGAGGCTAAATTGATTTTATTGATGTATTATATTAATTAAAATAAGTGTTCATTCAGTATTGTTGTAATTTTAATTATTACAAAAAAATTTTTTTAAATGGTCCTTTTTATTTTACCTTTATTTAACTAGGCAAGTCAGTTAAGAACAAATTCTTATTTTAAATGACAGCCTAGGAACAGTGGGTTAACTGCCTGTTCAGGGGCAGAATGACAGAATGTACCTTGTCAGCTCAGGGATCTGAACTTGCAACCTTCCGGCTACTAGTCCAACGCTTTAACCACTAGGCTACCCTGCCGACCCAGTAATTGGTATCGGTATCGGCGTTGAAAAATCATAATCGGTCGACCTCGAGTATGTACATGGAGATATGGTTAAAGTGACTATGCATATATGATGAACAGAGAATAGCAGTAGCGTAAAAATAGGGGTTGGCGGGTGGCGGGACTCAATGCAGATAGCCCGGTTAGCCAATGTGCGGGAGCAATGGTTGGTCGGACCAATTGAGGTAGGATGTACATGAATGTATAGTTAAAGTCAAATCAAATCAAATCTAATTGTATTTGTCACATACACATGGTTAGAAGATGTTAATGCGAGTGTAGCGAAATGCTTGTGCTTCTAGTTCCGACAATGCAGTAATAACCAACAAGCAATCTAACTAACAATTCCAAAACTACTGTCTTATACACAGTGTAAGGGGATAAAGAATATGTACATAAGGATATATGAATGAGTGATGGTACAGAGCAGCATAGGCAAGATACAGTAGATGGTATCGAGTACAGTATATACATATGAGAGGAGTATGTAAACAAAGTGGCATAGTTAAAGTGGCTAGTGATACATGTATTACATAAGAGTCGATGATATAGAGTACAGTATATACGTATGCATATGAGATTAATAATGTAGGGTAAGTAACATTATATAAGGTAGCATTGTTTAAAGTGGCTAGTGATATATTTACATCATTTCCCATCAATTCCCATTATTAAAGTGGCTGGAGTTGAGTCAGTGTCAGTGTCAGTGTGTTGGCAGCAGCCACTCAATGTTAGTGGTGGCTGTTTAACAGTCTGATGGCCTTGAGATAGAAGCTGTTTTTCATTCTCTCGGTCCCAGCTTTGATGCACCTGTACTGACCTCGCCTTCTGGATGATAGCGGGGTGAACAGGCAGTGGCTCGGGTGGTTGATGTCCTTGATGATCTTTATGGCCTTCCTGTAACATCGGGTGGTGTAGGTGTCCTGGAGGGCAGGTAGTTTGCCCCCGGTGATGCGTTGTGCAGACCTCACTACCCTCTGGAAAGCCTTGAGGGCGGAGCAGTTGCCGTACCGGTTGAGGGCGGAGCAGTTGCCGTACCAGGCGGTGATACAGCCCGCCAGGATGCTCTCGATTGTGCATCTGTAGAAGTTTGTGAGTGCTTTTGGTGACAAGCTGAATTTCTTCAGCCTCCTGAGGTTGAAGAGGCGCTGCTGCGCCTTCTTCACGATGCTGTCTGTGTGAGTGGACCAATTCAGTTTGTCTGTGATGTGTATGCCGAGGAACTTAAAACTTGCTACCCTCTCCACTACTGTTCCATCGATGTGGATAGGGGGATGTTCCCTCTGCTGTTTCCTGAAGTCCACAATCATCTCCTTAGTTTTGTTGACGTTGAGTGTGAGGTTATTTTCCTGACACCACACTCCGAGGGCCTTCACCTCCTCCCTGTAGGCCGTCTCGTCGTTGTTGGTAATCAAGCCTACCACTGTTGTGTCGTCCGCAAACTTGATGATTGAGTTGGAGGCGTGCGTGGCCACGCAGTCGTGGGTGAACAGGGAGTACAGGAGAGGGCTCAGAACGCACCCTTGTGGGGCCCCAGTGTTGAGGATCAGCGGGGAGGAGATGTTGTTGCCTACCCTCACCACCTGGAGGCGGCCCGTCAGGAAGTCCAGTACCCAGTTGCACAGGGCGGGGTCGAGACCCAGGGTCTCGAGCTTGATGACGAGCTTGGAGGGTACTATGGTGTTGAATGCCGAGCTGTAGTCGATGAACAGCATTCTCACATAGGTATTCCTCTTGTCCAGATGGGTTAGGGCAGTGTGCAGTGTGGTTGAGATTGCATCGTCTGTGGACCTATTTGGGAGGTAAGCAAATTGGATTGGGTCTAGGGTGTCAGGTAGGGTGGCGGTGATATGGTCCTTGACTAGTCTCTCAAAGCACTTCATGATGACGGAAGTGAGTGCTACGGGGCGGTAGTCGTTTAGCTCAGTTACCTTAGCTTTCTTGGGAACAGGAACAATGGTGGCCCTCTTGAAGCATGTGGGAACAGCAGACTGGTTAGGGATTGATTGAATATGTCCGTAAACACACCGGCCAGCTGGTCTGCGCATGCTCTGAGGGCGCGGCTGGGGATGCCGTCTGGGCCTGCAGCCTTGCGAGCGTTAACACGTTTAAATGTCTTACTCACCTCGGCTGCAGTGAAGGAGAGACCACATGTTTTCGTTGCAGGCCGTGTCAGTGGCACTGTATTGTCCTTGAAGCGGGCAAAAAAGTTATTTAGTCTGCCTGGGAGCAAGACATCCTGGTCCATGACTGGGCTGGATTTCTTCTTGTAGTCCGTGATTGACTGTAGACCCTGCCACATGCCTCTTGTGTCTGAGCCGTTGAATTGAGATTCTACTTTGTCTCTGTACTGACGCTTAGCTTGTTTGATAGCCTTGCGGAGGGAATAGCTGCACTGTTTGTATTCGGTCATGTTACCAGACACCTTGCCCTGATTAAAAGCAGTGGTACGCGCTTTCAGTTTCACACGAATGTTGCCATCAATCCACTGTTTCTGGTTAGGGAATGTTTTTATCGTTGCTATGGGAACGACATCTTCAACGCACGTTCTAATGAACTCGCACACCGAATCAGCGTATTTGTCAATATTGTTATCTGAGGCAATACGAAACATATCCTAGTCCACGTGATGGAAGCAGTCTTGGAGTGTGGAGTCAGCTTGGTCGGACCAGCGTTGGACAGACCTCAGCGTGGGAGCCTCTTGTTTTAGTTTATGTCTGTAGGCAGGGATCAACAAAATGTAGTCGTGGTCAGCTTTTCTGAAAGGAGGGCGGGCCAGGGCCTTATATGCGTCGCGGAAGTTAGAGTAACAATGATCCAAGGTTTTTCCACCCCTGGTTGCGCAATCGATATGCTGATAAAATTTAGTGAGTCTTGTTTTCAGATAAGCCTTGTTAAAATCCCCAGCTACAATGAATGCAGCCTCCAGATAAATGGTTTCCAGTTTGCAAAGAGTTAAATAAAGTTCGTTCAGAGCCATCGATGTGTCTGCTTGGGGAGGGATATATACGGCTGTGATTATAATCAAAGAGAATTCTCTTCTCTTGGTAGATAATGTGGTCCACATTTGATTGTGAGGAATTCTAAATCAGGTGAACAGAAGGATTTGAGTTCCTGTATGTTTCTTTCATCACACCATGTCTCGTTAGCCATAAGGCATACGCCCCCGCCCCTCTTCTTACCAGAAAGATGTCTGTTTCTGTCGGCGCAATGCGTGGAGAAGCCCGTTGGCTGCACCGCCTCGGATAGCGTCTCTCCAGTGAGCCATGTTTCCGTGAAGCAAAGAACGTTACAGTCTGATGTCCCTCTGGACTGCTACCCTTGCTCGGATTTCATCAACCTTGTTGTCAAGAGACTGGACATTGGCAAGAAGAATGCTAGGGAGTGGTGCACGGTGTGCCCGTCTCCGGAGTCTGACCAGAAGACCGCCTCGTTTCCCTCTTTTTCGGAGTCGTTTTTTGGGGTCGCTGCATGGGATCCATTCCGCTGTCCTGTTTGAAAGGCAGAACACAGGATCCGCGTCGCGAAAAACATATTCTTGGTCGTACTGATGGTGAGTTGACGCTGATCTTATATTCAGTAGTTCTTCTCGACTGTATGTAATGAAACCTAAGATGACCTGGGGTACTAATGTAAGAAATAACACGTAAAAAAAACTGCATAGTTTCCTAGGAACGCAAAGCAAGGCAGCCATCTCTGTCAGCGCCGGAAGTAGCCTATGCATATAAGATAAACAGAGAGTAGCAGCAGCGTAAAAGAGGGGTTGGGGGGCACACAATGCAAATAGTCCGGTTAACCATTTAGTTACCTGTTCAGGAGTCTTATGGCTTGGGGGTAAAAACTGTTGAGAAGCCTTTTTGTCCTAGACGTGACACTCCGGTAACGCTTGCCATGCGGTAGTAGAGAGAACAGTCTATGACTGGTGTGGCTGGGGTCTTAGACAATTTTCAGGGCCTTCCTCTGACACCGCCTGGTGTAGAGGTCCTGGATGGCAGGCAGCTTTGCCTCAGTAATGTACTGGGCCGAACTCACTACCCTCTGAAGTGCCTTGCGGTCGGAGGCCAAGCAGTTGCCATACAAGGCAGTGATGCAACCGGTCAGGATGTTCTCGATATTGCAGCTGTAGAACCTTTTGAGGATCTCAGGACCCATGCCAAAAAATTTTTGTTTCCTGAGGGGGAATAGGTTTGTCGTGCCCTCTTCACGACTGTCTTGGTGTGTTTGGACCATTCTAATTTGTTATTGATGTGGAAACCAAGCAATTTGAAGCTCTCAACCTGCTCCACTACAGCCCCATCGATGAGAATGGGGACGTGCTCGGTGCTCCTTTTCCTGTAGTCCACAATCATCTCCTTAGTCTTGGTTACGTTGAGGGATAGGTTGTTGTTCTGGCACCACCCGGCCAGGTCTCTGACCTCCTCCCTATAGGCTGTCTCGTAGTTGTCAGTGATCAGGCATACCTACCACTGTTGTGTCATCAGCAAACTTTATGATGGTGTTGGAGTCATGCCTGGCCATGCAGTCATGGGTGAACAGGGAGTACAAGAGGGGACTGAGCACACACCCCTGGGGAGCTCAAGTGATGAGGATCAGCGTGGCAGATGTGTTGCTACCTACCCTCACCACCTGGGGGTGGCCCGTCAGAAAGTCCAGGATCCAGTTGCAGAGGGAGGTGTTTAGTCCCAGGATCCTTAGCTTAGTGATGAGCTTTGAGGGTACTATGGTATTGAACGCTGAGCTGTAGTCAATGAATAGCATTCTCATATAGGTGTTCCTTTTGTCCAGGTGGGAAAGGGCAGTGTGGAGTGCAATAGAGATTGCATCATCTGTGGATCTGTATACAAATTGGAGTGGGTCTAGGGTTTCTGGGATAATGGTGTTGATGTGAGCCATTACCAGCCTTTCAAAGCACTTCATGGCTACGGACGTGAGTGCCACGGCTCTGTAGTCATTTAGGTTGGTTGCCTTTGTGTTCTTGGGCACAGGGACTATGGTGGTTTGCTTGAAGCATGTTGGTATTACAGACTCAATCAGGGACATGTTGAAAATGTCAGTGAAGACACCTGCCAGTTGGTCAGCACATGCCCGGAGCACACGTCCTGGTAATCCCTCTGGCCCTGCAGCCTTGTGAATGTTGACCTGTTTAAAGGTCTTAAGTAAGCTATGGAGAGCGTGATCACACTGTCACCCGGAAACAGCTGATGTTCTCACGCATGCCTCAGTGTTGCTTGCCTCGAAGCAAGCATAGAAGTGATTTAGCTCGTCTGGTAGGCTCGTGTCACTGGGCAGCTCGCGCCTGTGCTTCCCTTTGTAGTCTGTAATAGTTTGCAAGCCCTGACACATCTGTGGAGCGTCGGAGCCGGTGTAGTATGATTCTATCTTAGTCCTGTATTGATGCTTTGCCTATTTGATGGTTTGTCGCAGGGCATAGTGTGATTTCTTGGTTAGAGTTCCGCACCTTGAAAGCGGCAGCTCTCCCCTTTAGCTCGGAGCCGCGCGTCAGAGGGGGGGGTACTGTCACGAACCTCGCTGAAGAGGGTGCCTCTTCCTGTTCGGGCGCGGCTCGGCGGTCGTCGTCACCGGCCTATTAGCTGCCATCGATTCCTTTTCCGTTTGTGTTGGTTAGTGGTTAATTGGGTACACCTGTTTTGTATTAGGGTTTGTTTGTAGGGTATTTAAGGGCACTAGGCCCGCTGGGTCTTTTGTGTGGGCTTGTTTTTTGTTACTCTGTGTTTGAGGTTTGTTATAGATTGCAACTTCCCTCTTATTATCGCATTAACCCCTCGTTTCATGTGTCTCTCCTCAGGCCGGTGGTAGCTGGTCCCCTACAAGACAATGAGGTACTGGAGGTCCCTCCACCCCCTCTGGACATCGAGGGGTCCCCGGCGTACACAGTACGAGCTATTCTGTACTCTAGACGCCGGGTGAGGGGTCTGCAGTATCTCGTGGACTGGGAGGGGTACGGTCCGGAGGAGAGGTGCTGGGTACCGGGGAGGGACATTTTAGATCCTTCCCTCTTGAGGGATTTCCACCGCCTCCACCCGGATCACCCCGCGCCTCGTCCTCTGGGTCGTCCACAGGGCGTATAAAGGTTGCCAGTCCAAAACAACAGGACAAAATAGACCAGAGAATAAAGATAAGAAAACAAATCACACCATCAAACACAGAGTAACAAAAAACAAGCCCGCACAAAAGACCCAGCGGGCCTAATGCCCTTAAATACCCTACAAACAAACCCTAATACAAAACAGGTGTACCCAATTAACCACTAATCAACACAAACGGAAAAGGAATCGATGGCAGCTAATAGGCCGGTGACGACGACCGCCGAGCCCCGCCCGAACAGGAAGAGGCACCCTCTTCAGCGAGGTTCGTAACACTAGGTCTTTGTTGTGTAGCTAGCTAGAGTCAAAACTTCTTCACTTGAGGCGCAGTTACTTTTTTTCTATTCTGAATGAACAGGGTTGTTGTTCATCACTTCTTGTCTTGAATTCTCTTTCGATTAGAGGGTTTATATCATTCTAAAAACAGAAAAATATTAAGTATATCAGCTCATGTTGAGCATGACTCTCTCTATCACACTCTCTCTCTGTCGCTCTCTTTCTCTCACTCTCTCTCTTTCGCTTTCTCTCTCTCTCTCTCTCTCTCTCTCTCTCTCTCTCTCTCTCTCTCTCTCTCTCTCTCTCTCTCTCTCACACACACACACACAGACACACACACACACACTCTCTCTCTCTCTCTCTCTCTCTCTCTCTCTCTCTCTCTCTCTCTCTCTCTCTCTCTCTCTCACTCTTTCTGTTACTGTTCTCTCTTATTCTCTGTTTTCTTTCTCTTCTCTGTCCCTCTCACTCATTTAGCATTTTTCATTCTTCCTGTATTTGCATTGGGCTCCAAAATTACTGGCACCCCTGACTGGCAATGCACAAACAATACTTAAAAAAAAGAGGCAACCAGATTGTCAGTCAAAATTGCCTGGTGTTTGGTGGAATTCATTATGCCATCAATCTTAACCAGTGCCTCTGGAATTAAAACAGCCCCAAAACATCACTGACCCCCCCTCCATATTTCCCCGTGGGTATGACGTGCCCCTGGACCTCAGGAATTAAAACATCCCCAAAACATCACTGACCCCCCCCCCCTCCATATTTCACCATGGGTATGAGGTGCCCCTGGACCTCTGGAATTAAAACAGCCCCAAAACATCACTGACCCCCCCTCCATATTTCACCATGGGTATGAGGTGCCCCTGGACCTCTGGAATTAAAACAGCCCCAAAACATCACTGACCCCCCCTCCATATTTCACCATGGGTATGAGGTTCCTCTCCTTGTATGCATCGCTGTTTTGACGCCAAACTTGCCGATGCTGTATCTGACCAAAACGTTCCATTTTGGTCTCATCTGACCAGAGCACATTCTTCCAATCATAATTTAAATCACATTTGGCAAACTCCAAGTGCTTGCGTCTGTGTCTTGGGGTCATTAAGCGCTTTCTTCTGGTAACCCTTCCAAAGAGCCTGTGGATGTGGAGGTGGCTTTTTGATGGTGCTTTTTTAAACCTGGTGACCCCAAGATGCCACCAAAGCCTGCAATTCTTTCACAGTGATTCTTGGGGATTTTGTTGCGTCTCTAACGATCCTGCTCCCTATCCTGGGGGGCAAAATGCATTTGCGTCCTATACCCATGAGGTTTTCAACTGTTCCATATCTTCAGAATGTTTTAATAATTGCCCTGACAGTGCTCAGTGGTATATTCAATCGTTTGTGGATCTTCTTGTAGCCATTACCAGATTTATGAAGATCTACGACCATCTGTCCCTTTTGAACTGCCAGTTCTTTTGTTTTCTTCATGGTGTTGGATGACAAAGGGATATTGCATGCCTGTTACCTCATTTTTATACCCTAGTGAAATAGGAAGTGATGTAATGGCTCTATATAGTTCCTTAAATTCTTGACGCTACCAATCCCTGTATCCGGATCATTTTCGTCTGCAACCGCTGAATAGCATAGCGCAACAGTCAAATAATATTACTAGAAAATATTCATATTCATGAAATCACAAGTGCAATATTTTGAAACACAGCTTAGCCTTTTGTTAATCACCCTGTTTTTTCAGATATTGAAATTATGCTTTACAGCGAAAGCAATCCGAGCGTTTGTGTAAGTTTATCGATAGCCTAGCATAGCATTATGTACACTTAGCATCAAGAAGCTTAGTCACGAAAATCAGAAAAGCAATCAAATTAACCGTTTACCTTTGATGATCTTCGGATGCTTTCACTCACGAGACTCCCAGTTACACAGCAAATGTTCCTTTTGTTCCATAAAGATTTTTTTAACCCAAAATACCGACGTTTGTTTGTTGCGATATGTTCAGAAATCCACAGGAAAGAGCGGTCACGACAACGCAGATGTAAATTCCAAATAGTCTTCATAATGTCCACAGAAACATGTCAAACGTTTTTTATAACCATTCCTCAAGTAGTTTTAAAAATATATTTGATAATATATCAACCAAGTGTGTAGCTTTTTCCATAACAGCGGGAGGAACAATGGCCGCTTCACTTTGAAAGCCCCCACCTCTCCACTTTCGCAATGTAATCCTTCACGCTAATTTTTCAAAATAAAAGCCTGAAACTATGTCTAAAGACTGTTGACACCTTAGAGAATCCAAAGAAAAAGGAATATGGTTGATATCCCTTTAAATGGAGGACAGGCACACATAGGAACACAGAGGTTTCAAAATAAGAGGCTCTTCCTGATTGGATTATCCTTAGGCTCTAGCCTGCAATATCAGTTCTGTTATACCCACAGACAATATTTTTACAGTTTTGGAAACTTTACAATGTTTTCTATCCCAATCTGTCAATTATATGCATATTCTAGCGTCTGGTCATGAGAAATAGGCTGTTTACTTTGGGAACGTCATTTTTCCAAACATAAGAATAGTGCTCCCTAGCTTCAAGAGGTTAACACTTAGATAAACTTAATTAAATAAGTGGAATTTAATTCCCGGTTTAATGTTGGTAGATTTTATTTAAAATAATATTTAAGGGTGCCATTAACTGTGAAACTTTGATTTGGAGGACATTGATTTTCAATTAAATAAAGAAATTATTTTGATGGGTTCCATTGAAACATTAATAAAGTACAGTATTTCTCAATGTTGTTATTTTGAGTTTCTCTATAATTATATTGTTTATATTTTTTAAGTATTGTTTGTGCATTGCCAGTCAGAGGTGCCAGTCAGAGGTGCCAGTCATTTTGGAGCCCACTGTATATCTACCTCACTCTCTTCATACTTTTATAACAGTGTAAATCTGTCTCTTAGCTTATCATTTAACACATAACACTCTCTTCTCTGTATACATCAATGAGGTCGCTCTTGCTGCTGGTGAGTCCCTGATCCACCTCTACGCAGACGACACCATTCTGTATACTTCCGGCCCTTCTTTGGACACTGTGTTAACAACCCTCCAGGCAAGCTTCAATGCCGTACAACTCTCCTTCCGTGGCCTCCAATTGCTCTTAAATACAAGTAAAACTAAATGCATGCTCTTCAAACGATCGCTACCTGCACCTTCCCGCCTGTCCAACATCACTACTCTGGACGGCTCTGACTTAGAATATGTGGACCACTACAAATACTTAGGTGTCTGGTGAGACTGTAAACTCTCCTTCCAGACCCATATCAAACATCTCCAATCCAAATTTAAATCTAGAATTGGCTTCCTATTTCGCAACAAAGCATCCTTCACTCATGCTGCCAAACATACCCTTGTAAAACTGACCATCCTACCAATCCTCGACTTTGGCGATGTCATTTACAAAATAGCTTCCAATACCCTACTCAACAAATTGGATGCAGTCTATCACAGTGCAATCCGTTTTGTCACCAAAGCCCCATATACTACCCACCATTGCGACCTGTACGCTCTCGTTGGCTGGCCCTCGCTTCATACTCGTCGCCAAACCCACTGGCTCCATGTCATCTACAAGACCCTGCTAGGTAAAGTCCCCCCTTATCTCAGCTCGCTGGTCACCATAGCATCTCCCACCTGTAGCACACGCTCCAGCAGGTATATCTCTCTAGTCACCCCCAAAACCAATTATTTCTTTGGCCGCCTCTCCTTCCAGTTCTCTGCTGCCAATGACTGGAACGAACTACAAAAATCTCTGAAACTGGAAACACTTATCTCCCTCACTAGCTTTAAGCACCAACTGTCAGAGCATCTTACAGATTACTGCACCTGTACATAGCCCAACTATAATTTAGCCCAAACAATTACCTCTTTCCCAACTGTATTTAATTTATTTATTCATTTTGCTCCTTTGCACCCCATTATTTTTATTTCTACTTTGCACATTCTTCCATTGCAAAACTACCATTCCAGTGTTTTACTTGCTATATTGTATTTACTTTGCCACCATGGCCTTTTTGCCTTTACCTCCCTTCTCACCTGATTTGCTCACATTGTATATAGACGTGCTTTTACACCTGCATTGTTTGCTGTTTGGTGTTTTAGGCTGGGTTTCTGTACAGCACTTTGAGATATCAGCTGATGTACGAAGGGCTATATAAATAAATTTGATTTGATTTGATTTGATTTGTTTATACTGTATTATTGACTGTATGTTTGTTTTACTCCATGTGTAACTCTGTGTCGTTGTATCTGTCGAACTGCTTTGCTTTATCTTGGCCAGGTCGCAATTGTAAATGAGAACTTGTTCTCAACTTGCCTACCTGGTTAAATAAAGGTGAAATAAAAAAATTGCACTGTGCTGTACTGCAAACGCAGTTCGATTTAATTGGTATTTATTGCGATAAGCAACAGGCGAGCAATCCATAATGCCTGGACTCGGTCAAAACCCCTTCCCTGCTTAATGTAATGTCTAATGTTGGAATAAACCCCTTCCCTGCTTAATGTAATGTCTAATGTTGGAATAAACCCCTTCCCTGCTTAATGTAATGTCTAATGTTGGAATAAACCCCTTCCCTGCTTAATGTAATGTCTAATGTTGGAATAAACCCCTTCCCTGCTTAATGTAATGTCTAATGTTGGAATAAACCCCTTCCCTGCTTAATGTAATGTCTAATGTTGGAATAAACCCCTTCCCTGCTTAATGTAATGTCTAATGTTGGAATAAACCCCTTCCCTGCTTAATGTAATGTCTAATGTTGGAATAAACCCCTTCCCTGCTTAATGTAATGTCTAATGTTGGAATAAACCCCTTCCCTGCTTAATGTAATGTCTAATGTTGGAATAAACCCCTTCCCTGCTTAATGTAATGTCTAATGTTGGAATAAACCCCTTCCCTGCTCCAGCCACCTATTAATATGCATTTCATGACCGTTGACATATACAGTACTGTCCCTAATGTAATGTCTATTGTTGGAATATATTATCTCTAATGTAATGTCTATTGTTGGAATATATTATCTCTAATGTAATGTCTAATGTTGGAATAAACCCCTTACATGCTCCAGCCACCTATTAATATGCATTTCATGATCGTTGACATATACAGTACTGTCCCTAATGTAATGTCTATTGTTGGAATATATTATCTCTAATGTAATGTCTATTGTTGGAATATATTATCCTTAATGTAATGTCTGTTGTTGGAATATATTATCCCTAATGTAATGTCTGTTGTTGGAATATATTATCTCTAATGTAATGTCTATTGTTGGAATATATTATCTCTAATGTAATGTCTATTGTTGGAATATATTATCCCTAATGTAATGTCTGTTGTTGGAATATATTACCCCTAATGTAATGTCTGTTGTTGGAATATATTACCCCTAATGTCTAATATATTATCCCTAATGTAATGTCTATTGTTGGAATATATTATCCCTAATGTAATGTCTGTTGTTGGAATATATTACCCCTAATGTCTAATCAAGGAATATATTATCTCTAATGTAATGTCTATTGTTGGAATATATTATCCCTAATGTAATGTCTGTTGTTGGAATATATTACCCCTAATGTCTAATCAAGGAATATATTATCCCTAATGTAATGTCTATTGTTGGAATATATTATCCCTAATGTAATGTCTGTTGTTGGAATATATTACCCCTAATGTCTAATCAAGGAATATATTATCCTAATGTAATGTCTGTAATGTAATGTCTGTTGTTGTACCCCTAATGTCTATTGTTGGAATATATTATCCCTAATGTAATGTCTGGTGTTGACATATATTATCCCTAATGTAATGTCTGTTGTTGACATATATTACCCCTAATGTCTATTGTTGGAATATATTATCCCTAATGTAATGTCTGGTGTTGACATATATTATCCCTAATGTAATGTCTGTTGTTGACATATATTATCCCTAATGTAATGTCTAATGGAGGAATATGTTATCCTTAATGTAATGTTTAATGTTGGAATATATTATCCCTAATGTCTATTGTTGGAATATATTATCCCTAATGTAATGTCTATTGTTGGAATATATTATCCCTAATGTAATGTCTGTTGTTGGAATATATTATCCCTAATGTAATGTCTGTTGTTGACATATATTATCCCTAATGTAATGTCTGTTGTTGGAATATATTACCCCTAATGTAATGTCTGTTGTTGGAATATATTATCCCTAATGTAATGTCTATTGTTGGAATATATTATCCCTAATGTAATGTCTGTTGTTGGAATATATTATCCCTAATGTAATGTCCGTTGTTGGAATATATTATCCCTAATGTAATGTCTGTTGTTGGAATATATTATCCCTAATGTAATGTCTGTTGTTGGAATATATTATCCCTAATGTAATGTCTATTGTTGGAATATATTATCCCTAATGTAATGTCTATTGTTGGAATATATTATCCCTAATGTAATGTCTGTTGTTGACATATATTATCCCTAATGTAATGTCTGTTGTTGGAATATATTATCCCTAATGTAATGTCTGTTGTTGGAATATATTATCCCTAATGTAATGTCTGTTGTTGGAATATATTATTCCTAATGTAATGTCTGTTGTTGGAATATATTATCCCTAATGCAATGTCTGTTGTTGGAATATATTACCCCTAATGTAATGTCTATTGTTGGAATATATTATCCCTAATGTAATGTCTATTGTTGGAATATATTATCCCTAATGTAATGTCTATAGTTGGAATATATTATCCCTAATGTAATGTCTATTGTTGGAATATATTATCCCTAATGTAATGTCTATTGTTGGAATATGTTATCCCTAATGAAATGTCTGTTGTTGGAATATGTTATCCCTAATGTAATGTCTGTTGTTGGAATATATTACCCCTAATGTAATGTCTGTTGTTGGAATATATTACCCCTAATGTAATGTCTATTGTTGGAATATATTATCCCTAATGTAATATATATTGTTGGAATATATTATCCCTAATGTAATATCTGTTGTTGGAATATGTTACCCCTAATGTAATGTCTGTTGTTGGAATATATTACCCCTAATGTAATGTCTATTGTTGGAATATATTATCCCTAATGTAATGTCTGTTGTTGGAATATATTACCCCTAATGTAATGTCTGTTGTTGGAATATATTACCCCTAATGTAATGTCTATTGTTGGAATATATTATCCCTAATGTAATGTCTGTTGTTGGAATATATTACCCCTAATGTAATGTCTATTGTTGGAATATATTATCCCTAATGTAATGTCTATTGTTGGAATATATTATCCTTAATGTAATGTCTGTTGTTGGAATATATTATCTCTAATGTAATGTCTATTGTTGGAATATATTATCCCTAATGTAATGTCTATTGTTGGAATATATTATCCCTAATGTAATGTCTATTGTTGGAATATATTATCCCTAATGTAATGTCTGTTGTTGGAATATATTATCCCTAATGTAATGTCTGTTGTTGGAATATATTACCCCTAATGTCTAATCAAGGAATATATTATCCCTAATGTAATGTCTGTTGTTGACATATATTATCCCTAATGTAATGTCTGTTGTTGGAATATATTACCCCTAATGTCTATTGTTGGAATATATTATCCCTAATGTAATGTCTGGTGTTGACATATCAAATCAAATCAAATCAAATCAAATTTATTTATATAGCCCTTCGTACATCAGCTGATATCTCAAAGTGCTGTACAGAAACCCAGCCTAAAACCCCAAACAGCAAACAATGCAGGTGTAAAAGCACGGTGGCTAGGAAAAACTCCCTAGAAAGGCCAAAACCTAGGAAGAAACCTAGAGAGGAACCGGGCTATGTGGGGTGGCCAGTCCTCTTCTGGCTGTGCCGGGTAGAGATTATAACAGAACATGACCAAGATGTTCAAATGTTCATAAATGACCAGCATGGTCAAATAATAATAAGGCAGAACAGTTGAAACTGGAGCAGCAGCACAGTCAGATGGACTGGGGACAGCAAGGAGCCATCATGTCAGGTAGTCCTGGGGCACGGTCCTAGGGCTCAGGTCCTCCGAGAGAGAGAAAGAAAGAGAGAATTAGAGAGCATATGTGGGGTGGCCAGTCCTCTTCTGGCTGTGCCAGGTGGAGATTATAACAGAACGTGGCCAAGATGTTCAAATGTTCATAAATGACCAGCATGGTTGAATAATAGTAAGGCAGAACAGTTGAAACTGGAGCAGGAGCATGGCCAGGTGGACTGGGGACAGCAAGGAGTCCTCATGTCAGGTAGTCCTGGGACATGGTCCTAGGGCCCAGGCCAGTTGAAACTGGAGCAGCAGCATGGCCAGGTGGACTGGGGACAGCAAGGAGTCATCATGTCAGGTAGTCCTGGGGCATGGTTCTAGGGCTCAGGTCCTCCGAGAGAGAGAAAGAAAGAGAGAAGGAGAGAATTAGAGAACGCACACTTAGATTTACACAGGACACCGAATAGGACAGGAGAAGTACTCCAGATAAACAAACTGACCCTAGCCCCCGACACATAAACTACTGCAGCATAAATACTGGAGGCTGAGACAGGAGGGGTCAGGAGACACTGTGGCCCCATCCGAGGACACCCCCGGACAGGGCCAAACAGGAAGGATATAACCCCACCCACTTTGCCAAAGCACAGCCCCCACACCACTAGAGGGAAATCTTCAACCACCAACTTACCATCCTGAGACAAGGCCGAGTATAGCCCACAAAGATCTCCGACACGGTACAACCCAAGGGGTGGGGGGGGGAACCCAGACAGGCCGACCACAACAGTGAATCAACCCACCCAGGTGACGCATCCCCCCCCAGGGACGGCACGAGAGAGCCCCAGCAAGCCAGTGACTCAGCCCCCGTATTATATTATCCCTAATGTAATGTCTGTTGTTGACATATATTACCCCTAATGTCTATTGTTGGAATATATTATCCCTAATGTAATGTCTGGTGTTGACATATATTATCCCTAATGTAATGTCTGTTGTTGACATATATTATCCCTAATGTAATGTCTAATGGAGGAATATGTTATCCTTAATGTAATGTTTAATGTTGGAATATATTATCCCTAATGTCTATTGTTGAATATATTATCCCTAATGAATATATTATCCCTAATGTAATGTCTATTGTTGGAATATATTATCCCTAATGTAATGTAATGTCTGTTGTTGGAATATATTATCCCTAATGTAATGTCTGTTGTTGGAATATATTATCCCTAATGTAATGTCTGTTGTTGGAATATATTATCCCTAATGTAATGTCTGTTGTTGGAATATATTATCCCTAATGTAATGTCTGTTGTTGGAATATATTATCCCTAATGTAATGTCTATTGTTGGAATATATTATCCCTAATGTAATGTCTGTTGTTGGAATATATTATCCCTAATGTAATGTCTGTTGTTGGAATATATTATCCCTAATGTAATGTCTGTTGTTGGAATATATTATCCCTAATGTAATGTCTGTTGTTGGAATATATTATCCCTAATGTAATGTCTATTGTTGGAATATATTATCCCTAATGTAATGTCTGTTGTTGGAATATATTATCCCTAATGTAATGTCTGTTGTTGACATATATTATCCCTAATGTAATGTCTGTTGTTGGAATATATTACCCCTAATGTCTATTGTTGTAATATATTGTTCCTAATGTAATGTCTATTGTTGGAATATATTATCCCTAATGTAATGTCTGTTGTTGGAATATATTATCCCTAATGTAATGTCTGTTGTTGGAATATATTATCCCTAATGTAATGTCTGTTGTTGGAATATATTATCCCTAATGTAATGTCTGTTGTTGGAATATATTATTCCTAATGTAATGTCTGTTGTTGGAATATATTATCCCTAATGCAATGTCTGTTGTTGGAATATATTACCCCTAATGTAATGTCTATTGTTGGAATATATTATCCCTAATGTAATGTCTATTGTTGGAATATATTATCCCTAATGTAATGTCTATAGTTGGAATATATTATCCCTAATGTAACGTCTATTGTTGGAATATATTATCCCTAATGTAATGTCTATAGTTGGAATATATTACCCCTAATGTAATGTCTATTGTTGGAATATATTATCCCTAATGTAATGTCTGTTGTTGGAATATATTACCCCTAATGTCTATTGTTGGAATATGTTATCCCTAATGAAATGTCTGTTGTTGGAATATGTTATCCCTAATGTAATGTCTGTTGTTGGAATATATTACCCCTAATGTAATGTCTGTTGTTGGAATATATTACCCCTAATGTAATGTCTATTGTTGGAATATATTATCCCTAATGTAATATATATTGTTGGAATATATTATCCCTAATGTAATATCTGTTGTTGGAATATGTTACCCCTAATGTAATGTCTGTTGTTGGAATATATTACCCCTAATGTAATGTCTATTGTTGGAATATATTATCCCTAATGTAATGTCTGTTGTTGGAATATATTATCCCTAATGTAATGTCTGTTGTTGGAATATATTACCCCTAATGTAATGTCTATTGTTGGAATATATTATCCCTAATGTAATGTCTGTTGTTGGAATATATTACCCCTAATGTAATGTCTATTGTTGGAATATATTATCCCTAATGTAATGTCTATTGTTGGAATATATTATCCTTAATGTAATGTCTGTTGTTGGAATATATTATCTCTAATGTAATGTCTATTGTTGGAATATATTATCCCTAATGTAATGTCTATTGTTGGAATATATTATCCCTAATGTAATGTCTATTGTTGGAATATATTATCCCTAATGTAATGTCTGTTGTTGGAATATATTATCTCTAATGTAATGTCTATTGTTGGAATATATTATCTCTAATGTAATGTCTATTGTTGGAATATATTATCCCTAATGTAATGTCTATTGTTGGAATATATTATCCCTAATGTAATGTCTATTGTTGGAATATATTATCCCTAATGTAATGTCTATTGTTGGAATATATTATCCCTAATGTAATGTCTATTGTTGGAATATATTACCCCTAATGTAATGTCTGTTGTTGGAATATATTATCTCTAATGTAATGTCTGTCGTTGGAATATATTATCCCTAATGTAATGTCTATTGTTGGAATATATTATCCCTAATGTAATGTCTATTGTTGGAATATATTATCCCTAATGTAATGTCTATTGTTGGAATATATTATCCCTAATGTGTTGTCTGTTGTTGGAATATATTATCTCTAATGTAATGTCTATTGTTGGAATATATTATCCCTAATGTAATGTCTATTGTTGGAATATATTATCCCTAATGTAATGTCTATTGTTGGAATATATTATCCCTAATGTAATGTCTATTGTTGGAATATATTATCCCTAATGTAATGTCTGTTGTTGGAATATATTCTCTCTAATGTAATGTCTATTGTTGGAATATATTCTCTCTAATGTAATGTCTATTGTTGGAATATATTATCCCTAATGTAATGTCTATTGTTGGAATATATTATCCCTAATGTAATGTCTGTTGTTGGAATATATTATCTCTAATGTAATGTCTATTGTTGGAATATATTATCCCTAATGTCATGTCTATTGTTGGAATATATTATCCCTAATGTAATGTCTGTTGTTGGAATATATTATCCCTAATGTCTATTGTTGGAATATATTACCCCTAATGTCTATTGTTGGAATATATTATCCCTAATGTAATGTCTATTGTTGGAATATATTATCCCTAATGTAATGTCTGTTGTTGGAATATATTACCCCTAATGTAATGTCTATTGTTGGAATATATTATCCCTAATGTAATGTCTATTGTTGGAATATATTATCCCTAATGTAATGTCTGTTGTTGGAATATATTATCTCTAATGTAATGTCTGTTGTTGGAATATATTATCCCTAATGTAATGTCTATTGTTGGAATATATTATCCCTAATGTAATGTCTATTGTTGGAATATATTATCCCTAATGTAATGTCTATTGTTGGAATATATTATCCCTAATGTGTTGTCTGTTGTTGGAATATATTATCTCTAATGTAATGTCTATTGTTGGAATATATTATCCCTAATGTAATGTCTATTGTTGGAATATATTATCCCTAATGTAATGTCTATTGTTGGAATATATTATCCCTAATGTAATGTCTATTGTTGGAATATATTATCCCTAATGTAATGTCTGTTGTTGGAATATATTCTCTCTAATGTAATGTCTATTGTTGGAATATATTCTCTCTAATGTAATGTCTATTGTTGGAATATATTATCCCTAATGTAATGTCTATTGTTGGAATATATTATCCCTAATGTAATGTCTGTTGTTGGAATATATTATCTCTAATGTAATGTCTATTGTTGGAATATATTATCCCTAATGTCATGTCTATTGTTGGAATATATTATCCCTAATGTAATGTCTATTGTTGGAATATATTATCCCTAATGTCTATTGTTGGAATATATTACCCCTAATGTCTATTGTTGGAATATATTATCCCTAATGTAATGTCTATTGTTGGAATATATTATCCCTAATGTAATGTCTGTTGTTGGAATATATTACCCCTAATGTAATGTCTATTGTTGGAATATATTATCCCTAATGTAATGTCTATTGTTGGAATATATTATCCCTAATGTAATGTCTATTGTTGGAATATATTATCCCTAATGTAATGTCTATTGTTGGAATATATTATCCCTAATGTAATGTCTGTTGTTGGAATATATTATCTCTAATGTAATGTCTATTGTTGGAATATATTATCTCTAATGTAATGTCTATTGTTGGAATATATTATCCCTAATGTAATGTCTATTGTTGGAATATATTATCCCTAATGTAATGTCTATTGTTGGAATATATTATCCCTAATGTAATGTCTATTGTTGGAATATATTATCCCTAATGTAATGTCTATTGTTGGAATATATTATCCCTAATGTAATGTCTATTGTTGGAATATATTATCCCTAATGTAATGTCTGTTGTTGGAATATATTATCTCTAATGTAATGTCTGTCGTTGGAATATATTATCCCTAATGTAATGTCTATTGTTGGAATATATTATCCCTAATGTAATGTCTATTGTTGGAATATATTATCCCTAATGTAATGTCTATTGTTGGAATATATTATCCCTAATGTAATGTCTGTTGTTGGAATATATTACCTCTAATGTAATGTCTGTCGTTGGAATATATTATCCCTAATGTAATGTCTATTGTTGGAATATATTATCCCTAATGTAATGTCTATTGTTGGAATATATTATCCCTAATGTAATGTCTATTGTTGGAATATATTACCCCTAATGTAATGTCTGTTGTTGGAATATATTATCTCTAATGTAATGTCTGTCGTTGGAATATATTATCCCTAATGTAATGTCTATTGTTGGAATATATTATCCCTAATGTAATGTCTATTGTTGGAATATATTATCCCTAATGTAATGTCTATTGTTGGAATATATTACCCCTAATGTAATGTCTGTCGTTGGAATATATTATCCCTAATGTAATGTCTATTGTTGGAATATATTATCCCTAATGTAATGTCTATTGTTGGAATATATTATCCCTAATGTAATGTCTATTGTTGGAATATATTATCCCTAATGTAATGTCTATTGTTGGAATATATTATCCCTAATGTGTTGTCTGTTGTTGGAATATATTATCTCTAATGTAATGTCTATTGTTGGAATATATTATCCCTAATGTAATGTCTATTGTTGGAATATATTATCCCTAATGTAATGTCTATTGTTGGAATATATTATCCCTAATGTAATGTCTATTGTTGGAATATATTATCCCTAATGTAATGTCTGTTGTTGGAATATATTCTCTCTAATGTAATGTCTATTGTTGGAATATATTATCTCTAATGTAATGTCTATTGTTGGAATATATTATCCCTAATGTAATGTCTATTGTTGGAATATATTATCCCTAATGTAATGTCTGTTGTTGGAATATATTATCTCTAATGTAATGTCTATTGTTGGAATATATTATCCCTAATGTCATGTCTATTGTTGGAATATATTATCCCTAATGTAATGTCTATTGTTGGAATATATTATCCCTAATGTCTATTGTTGGAATATATTACCCCTAATGTCTATTGTTGGAATATATTATCCCTAATGTAATGTCTATTGTTGGAATATATTATCCCTAATGTAATGTCTGTTGTTGGAATATATTACCCCTAATGTCTATTGTTGGAATATGTTATCCCTAATATAATGTCTGTTGTTGGAATATGTTATCCCTAATGTAATGTCTGTTGTTGGAATATATTATCCCTAATGTAATGTCTATTGTTGGAACATATTACCCCTAATGTAATGTCTGTTGTTGGAATATATTATCTCTAATGTAATGTCTGTCGTTGGAATATATTATCCCTAATGTAATGTCTATTGTTGGAATATATTATCCCTAATGTAATGTCTATTGTTGGAATATATTATCCCTAATGTAATGTCTATTGTTGGAATATATTATCCCTAATGTAATGTCTGTTGTTGGAATATATTATCTCTAATGTAATGTCTGTCGTTGGAATATATTATCCCTAATGTAATGTCTATTGTTGGAATATATTATCCCTAATGTAATGTCTATTGTTGGAATATATTATCCCTAATGTAATGTCTATTGTTGGAATATATTACCCCTAATGTAATGTCTGTTGTTGGAATATATTATCTCTAATGTAATGTCTGTCGTTGGAATATATTATCCCTAATGTAATGTCTATTGTTGGAATATATTATCCCTAATGTAATGTCTATTGTTGGAATATATTATCCCTAATGTAATGTCTATTGTTGGAATATATTACCCCTAATGTAATGTCTGTCGTTGGAATATATTATCCCTAATGTAATGTCTATTGTTGGAATATATTATCCCTAATGTAATGTCTATTGTTGGAATATATTATCCCTAATGTAATGTCTATTGTTGGAATATATTATCCCTAATGTAATGTCTATTGTTGGAATATATTATCCCTAATGTAATGTCTATTGTTGGAATATATTATCCCTAATGTGTTGTCTGTTGTTGGAATATATTATCTCTAATGTAATGTCTATTGTTGGAATATATTATCCCTAATGTAATGTCTATTGTTGGAATATATTATCCCTAATGTAATGTCTATTGTTGGAATATATTATCCCTAATGTAATGTCTATTGTTGGAATATATTATCCCTAATGTAATGTCTGTTGTTGGAATATATTCTCTCTAATGTAATGTCTATTGTTGGAATATATTATCTCTAATGTAATGTCTATTGTTGGAATATATTATCCCTAATGTAATGTCTATTGTTGGAATATATTATCCCTAATGTAATGTCTGTTGTTGGAATATATTATCTCTAATGTAATGTCTATTGTTGGAATATATTATCCCTAATGTCATGTCTATTGTTGGAATATATTATCCCTAATGTAATGTCTATTGTTGGAATATATTATCCCTAATGTCTATTGTTGGAATATATTACCCCTAATGTCTATTGTTGGAATATATTATCCCTAATGTAATGTCTATTGTTGGAATATATTATCCCTAATGTAATGTCTGTTGTTGGAATATATTATCCCTAATGTAATGTCTATTGTTGGAATATATTATCCCTAATGTAATGTCTATTGTTGGAATATATTATCCCTAATGTAATGTCTGTTGTTGGAATATATTATCTCTAATGTAATGTCTATTGTTGGAATATATTATCCCTAATGTAATGTCTATTGTTGGAATATATTATCCCTAATGTAATGTCTATTGTTGGAATATATTATCCTGTAATGTCTGATGTTGGAATATGTTATCCTTAATGTAATGTCAATTGTTGGAATATATTATCTCTAATGTAATGTCTATTGTTGGAATATATTATCCATAATGTAATGTTTATTGTTGGAATATATTATCCTGTAATGTCTATTGTTGGAATATATTATCCCTAATGTAATGTCTATTGTTGGAATATATTATCCCTAATGTAATGTCTATTGTTGGAATATATTATCCCTAATGTAATGTCTATTGTTGGAATATATTATCCCTAATGTAATGTCTGTTGTTGGAATATATTATCTCTAATGTAATGTCTGTCATTGGAATATATTATCCCTAATGTAATGTCTATTGTTGGAATATATTATCCCTAATGTAATGTCTGTTGTTGGAATATATTATCCCTAATGTAATGTCTATTGTTGGAATATATTATCCCTAATGTAATGTCTATTGTTGGAATATATTATCCCTAATGTAATGTCTATTGTTGGAATATATTACCCCTAATGTAATGTCTGTTGTTGGAATATATTATCCCTAATGTAATGTCTATTGTTGGAATATATTATCCCTAATGTAATGTCTATTGTTGGAATATATTATCCCTAATGTAATGTCTATTGTTGGAATATATTATCCCTAATGTAATGTCTATTGTTGGAATATATTATCCCTAATGTAATGTCTGTTGTTGGAATATATTATCTCTAATGTAATGTCTATTGTTGGAATATATTATCCCTAATGTAATGTCTATTGTTGGAATATATTATCCCTAATGTAATGTCTATTGTTGGAATATATTATCCCTAATGTAATGTCTATTGTTGGAATATATTATCCCTAATGTAATGTCTGTTGTTGGAATATATTTCTCTAATGTAATGTCTATTGTTGGAATATATTATCTCTAATGTAATGTCTATTGTTGGAATATATTATCCCTAATGTAATGTCTATTGTTGGAATATATTATCCCTAATGTAATGTCTGTTGTTGGAATATATTATCTCTAATGTAATGTCTATTGTTGGAATATATTATCCCTAATGTCATGTCTATTGTTGGAATATATTATCCCTAATGTAATGTCTATTGTTGGAATATATTATCCTAATGTAATGTCTATTGTTGGAATATATTACCCCTAATGTCTATTGTTGGAATATATTATCCCTAATGTAATGTCTATTGTTGGAATATATTATCCCTAATGTAATGTCTGTTGTTGGAATATATTACCCCTAATGTCTATTGTTGGAATATATTATCCCTAATGTAATGTCTATTGTTGGAATATATTATTCCTAATGTAATGTCTGTTGTTGGAATATATTATCCCTAATGTAATGTCTGTTGTTGGAATATATTATCCCTAATGTAATGTCTGTTGTTGGAATATATTATCCCTAATGTAATGTCTGTTGTTGGAATATATTATCCCTAATGTAATGTCTATTGTTGGAATATATTATCCCTAATGTAATGTCTATTGTTGGAATATATTATCCCTAATGTAATGTCTATTGTTGGAATATATTATCCCTAATGTAATGTCTGTTGTTGGAATATATTATCTCTAATGTAATGTCTGTTGTTGGAATATATTATCCCTAATGTAATGTCTATTGTTGGAATATATTATCCCTAATGTAATGTCTATTGTTGGAATATATTATCCTAATGTAATGTCTATTGTTGGAATATATTATCCCTAATGTAATGTCTGTCGTTGGAATATATTATCCCTAATGTAATGTCTATTGTTGGAATATATTATCCCTAATGTAATGTCTATTGTTGGAATATATTATCCCTAATGTAATGTCTATTGTTGGAATATATTATCCCTAATGTAATGTCTATTGTTGGAATATATTATCCCTAATGTAATGTCTATTGTTGGAATATATTATCCCTAATGTCATGTCTATTGTTGGAATATATTATCCCTAATGTAATGTCTATTGTTGGAATATATTATCCCTAATGTCTATTGTTGGAATATATTACCCCTAATGTCTATTGTTGGAATATATTATCCCTAATGTAATGTCTATTGTTGGAATATATTATCCCTAATGTAATGTCTGTTGTTGGAATATATTACCCCTAATGTCTATTGTTGGAATATGTTATCCCTAATGTAATGTCTGTTGTTGGAATATGTTATCCCTAATGTAATGTCTGTTGTTGGAATATATTATCCCTAATGTAATGTCTATTGTTGGAACATATTACCCCTAATGTAATGTCTGTTGTTGGAATATATTATCTCTAATGTAATGTCTGTTGTTGGAATATATTATCCCTAATGTAATGTCTATTGTTGGAATATATTATCCCTAATGTAATGTCTATTGTTGGAATATATTATCCCTAATGTAATGTCTATTGTTGGAATATATTATCCCTAATGTAATGTCTGTTGTTGGAATATATTATCTCTAATGTAATGTCTATTGTTGGAATATATTATCCCTAATGTAATGTCTATTGTTGGAATATATTATCCCTAATGTAATGTCTATTGTTGGAATATATTATCCCTAATGTAATGTCTATTGTTGGAATATATTATCCCTAATGTAATGTCTGTTGTTGGAATATATTATCCCTAATGTAATGTCTATTGTTGGAATATATTATCCCTAATGTAATGTCTATTGTTGGAATATATTATCCCTAATGTAATGTCTATTGTTGGAATATATTATCCCTAATGTAATGTCTATTGTTGGAATATATTATCCCTAATGTAATGTCTATTGTTGGAATATATTATCCCTAATGTAATGTCTATTGTTGGAATATATTATCTCTAATGTAATGTCTATTGTTGGAATATATTATCCCTAATGTAATGTCTATTGTTGGAATATATTATCCCTAATGTAATGTCTATTGTTGGAATATATTATCCCTAATGTAATGTCTATTGTTGGAATATATTACCCCTAATGTAATGTCTGTTGTTGGAATATATTATCCCTAATGTAATGTCTATTGTTGGAATATATTATCCCTAATGTAATGTCTATTGTTGGAATATATTATCCCTAATGTAATGTCTATTGTTGGAATATATTATCCCTAATGTAATGTCTATTGTTGGAATATATTATCCCTAATGTAATGTCTATTGTTGGAATATATTATCCCTAATGTTGTCTGTTGTTGGAATATATTATCTCTAATGTAATGTCTATTGTTGGAATATATTATCCCTAATGTAATGTCTATTGTTGGAATATATTATCCCTAATGTAATGTCTATTGTTGGAATATATTATCCCTAATGTAATGTCTATTGTTGGAATATATTATCCCTAATGTAATGTCTGTTGTTGGAATATATTATCTCTAATGTAATGTCTATTGTTGGAATATATTCTCTCTAATGTAATGTCTATTGTTGGAATATATTATCCCTAATGTAATGTCTATTGTTGGAATATATTATCCCTAATGTAATGTCTGTTGTTGGAATATATTATCTCTAATGTAATGTCTATTGTTGGAATATATTATCCCTAATGTCATGTCTATTGTTGGAATATATTATCCCTAATGTAATGTCTATTGTTGGAATATATTATCCCTAATGTCTATTGTTGGAATATATTACCCCTAATGTCTATTGTTGGAATATATTATCCCTAATGTAATGTCTATTGTTGGAATATATTATCCCTAATGTAATGTCTGTTGTTGGAATATATTACCCTAATGTAATGTCTATTGTTGGAATATATTATCCCTAATGTAATGTCTATTGTTGGAATATATTATCCCTAATGTAATGTCTGTTGTTGGAATATATTATCTCTAATGTAATGTCTATTGTTGGAATATATTATCCCTAATGTAATGTCTATTGTTGGAATATATTATCCCTAATGTAATGTCTATTGTTGGAATATATTATCCCTAATGTAATGTCTGTTGTTGGAATATATTATCTCTAATGTAATGTCTATTGTTGGAATATATTATCCTAATGTAATGTCTATTGTTGGAATATATTATCCCTAATGTAATGTCTATTGTTGGAATATATTATCCCTAATGTAATGTCTATTGTTGGAATATATTATCCCTAATGTAATGTCTATTGTTGGAATATATTATCCCTAATGTAATGTCTATTGTTGGAATATATTATCCCTAATGTAATGTCTATTGTTGGAATATATTATCCCTAATGTAATGTCTGTTGTTGGAATATATTATCCCTAATGTAATGTCTGTTGTTGGAATATATTATCCCTAATGTAATGTCTATTGTTGGAATATATTATCCCTAATGTAATGTCTATTGTTGGAATATATTATCCCTAATGTAATGTCTATTGTTGGAATATATTATCCCTAATGTAATGTCTGTTGTTGGAATATATTACCTCTAATGTAATGTCTGTCGTTGGAATATATTATCCCTAATGTAATGTCTATTGTTGGAATATATTATCCCTAATGTAATGTCTATTGTTGGAATATATTATCCCTAATGTAATGTCTATTGTTGGAATATATTACCCCTAATGTAATGTCTGTTGTTGGAATATATTATCTCTAATGTAATGTCTGTCATTGGAATATATTATCCCTAATGTAATGTCTATTGTTGGAATATATTATCCCTAATGTAATGTCTATTGTTGGAATATATTATCCCTAATGTAATGTCTATTGTTGGAATATATTACCCCTAATGTAATGTCTGTCGTTGGAATATATTATCCCTAATGTAATGTCTATTGTTGGAATATATTATCCCTAATGTAATGTCTATTGTTGGAATATATTATCCCTAATGTAATGTCTATTGTTGGAATATATTATCCCTAATGTAATGTCTATTGTTGGAATATATTATCCCTAATGTGTTGTCTGTTGTTGGAATATATTATCTCTAATGTAATGTCTATTGTTGGAATATATTATCCCTAATGTAATGTCTATTGTTGGAATATATTATCCCTAATGTAATGTCTATTGTTGGAATATATTATCCCTAATGTAATGTCTATTGTTGGAATATATTATCCCTAATGTAATGTCTGTTGTTGGAATATATTCTCTCTAATGTAATGTCTATTGTTGGAATATATTCTCTCTAATGTAATGTCTATTGTTGGAATATATTATCCCTAATGTAATGTCTATTGTTGGAATATATTATCCCTAATGTAATGTCTGTTGTTGGAATATATTATCTCTAATGTAATGTCTATTGTTGGAATATATTATCCCTAATGTCATGTCTATTGTTGGAATATATTATCCCTAATGTAATGTCTATTGTTGGAATATATTATCCCTAATGTCTATTGTTGGAATATATTACCCCTAATGTCTATTGTTGGAATATATTATCCCTAATGTAATGTCTATTGTTGGAATATATTATCCCTAATGTAATGTCTGTTGTTGGAATATATTACCCCTAATGTCTATTGTTGGAATATGTTATCCCTAATGTAATGTCTGTTGTTGGAATATGTTATCCCTAATGTAATGTCTGTTGTTGGAATATATTATCCCTAATGTAATGTCTGTTGTTGACATGTATTATCCCTAATGTAATGTCTGTTGTTGACATATTATCCCTAATGTAATGTCTGTTGTTGGAATATATTACCCCTAATGTCTATTGTTGGAATATATTATCCCTAATGTAATGTCTGTTGTTGGAATATATTATCCCTAATGTAATGTCTGTTGTTGACATATATTATCCCTAATGTAATGTCTAATGGAGGAATATATTATCCTTAATGTAATGTCTGTTGTTGGAATATATTATCCCTAATGTAATGTCTGTTGTTGGAATATATTCTCTCTAATGTAATGTCTATTGTTGGAATATATTATCCCTAATGTAATGTCTATTGTTGGAATATATTATCCCTAATGTAATGTCTGTTGTTGGAATATATTATCTCTAATGTAATGTCTATTGTTGGAATATATTATCCCTAATGTAATGTCTATTGTTGGAATATATTATCCCTAATGTAATGTCTATTGTTGGAATATATTATCCCTAATGTAATGTCTATTGTTGGAATATATTATCCCTAATGTCTATTGTTGGAATATATTACCCCTAATGTCTATTGTTGGAATATATTATCCCTAATGTAATGTCTATTGTTGGAATATATTATCCCTAATGTAATGTCTGTTGTTGGAATATATTACCCCTAATGTCTATTGTTGGAATATGTTATCCCTAATGTAATGTCTGTTGTTGGAATATGTTATCCCTAATGTAATGTCTGTTGTTGGAATATATTACCCCTAATGTCTATTGTTGGAATATATTATCCCTAATGTAATGTCTGTTGTTGGAATATATTATCCCTAATGTAATGTCTGTTGTTGACATATATTATCCCTAATGTAATGTCTAATGGAGGAATATATTATCCTTAATGTAATGTTTAATGTTGGAATATTTTATCCATAATGTAATGTCTGTTGTTGGAATATATTATCCTTAATGTAGTGTCTAATCGAGGAATATATTATCCCTAATGTAATGTCTGTTGTTGACATATATTATCCCTAATGTAATGTCTGTTGTTGGAATATATTATCCCTAATGTAATGTCTGTTGTTGGAATATATTACCCCTAATGTAATGTCTGTCGTTGGAATATATTATCCCTAATGTAATGTCTATTGTTGGAATATATTATCCCTAATGTAATGTCTGTTGTTGGAATATATTATCCCTAATGTAATGTCTATTGTTGGAATATATTATCCCTAATGTAATGTCTATTGTTGGAATATATTATCCCTAATGTAATGTCTGTTGTTGGAATATATTATCCCTAATGTAATGTCTGTTGTTGGAATATATTATCCTTAATGTAGTGTCTAATCGAGGAATATATTATCCCTAATGTAATGTCTGTTGTTGACATATATTATCCCTAATGTAATGTCTGTCGTTGACATATATTATCCCTAATGTAATGTCTGTTGTTGGAATATATTACCCCTAATGTAATGTCTATTGTTGGAATATATTATCCCTAATGTAATGTCTATTGTTGGAATATATTATCCCTAATGTAATGTCTGTTGTTGGAATATATTATCCCTAATGTAATGTCTATTGTTGGAATATATTATCCCTAATGTAATGTCTATTGTTGGAATATATTATCCCTAATGTAATGTCTGTTGTTGGAATATATTATCCCTAATGTAATGTCTGTTGTTGGAATATATTATCCATAATGTAATGTCTGTTGTTGGAATATATTACCCCTAATGTAATGTCTGTCGTTGGAATATATTATCCCTAATGTAATGTCTGTCGTTGACATATATTATCCCTAATGTAATGTCTGTTGTTGGAATATATTACCCCTAATGTAATGTCTATTGTTGGAATATATTATCCCTAATGTAATGTCTATTGTTGGAATATATTACCCCTAATGTCTATTGTTGGAATATATTATCCCTAATGTAATGTCTATTGTTGGAATATATTATCCCTAATGTAGTGTCTAATCGAGGAATATATTATCCCTAATGTAATGTCTGTTGTTGACATATATTATCCCTAATGTAATGTCTATTGTTGAATATATTATCCCTAATGTAATGTCTGTTGTTGGAATATATTATCCCTAATGTAATGTCTATTGTTGGAATATATTATCCCTAATGTAATGTCTATTGTTGGAATATATTACCCCTAATGTCTATTGTTGGAATATATTATCCCTAATGTAATGTCTATTGTTGGAATATATTATCCCTAATGTAATGTCTGTTGTTGGAATATATTATCCCTAATGTAATGTCTATTGTTGGAATATATTATCCCTAATGTAATGTCTGTTGTTGGAATATATTATCCCTAATGTAATGTCTGTTGTTGGAATATATTATCCTTAATGTAGTGTCTAATCGTTGGAATATATTATCCCTAATGTAATGTCTGTTGTTGACATATATTATCCCTAATGTAATGTCTGTTGTTGAATATATTATCCCTAATGTAATGTCTATTGTTGGAATATATTACCCCTAATGTAATGTCTATTGTTGGAATATATTATCCCTAATGTAATGTCTATTGTTGGAATATATTACCCTAATGTCTATTGTTGGAATATATTATCCCTAATGTAATGTCTATTGTTGGAATATATTATCCCTAATGTAATGTCTGTTGTTGGAATATATTATCCTCTAATGTAATGTCTATTGTTGGAATATATTATCCCTAATGTAATGTCTATTGTTGGAATATATTATCCCTAATGTAATGTCTATTGTTGGAATATATTATCCCTAATGTAATGTCTGTTGTTGGAATATATTACCTCTAATGTAATGTCTGTCGTTGGAATATATTATCCCTAATGTAATGTCTATTGTTGGAATATATTATCCCTAATGTAATGTCTATTGTTGGAATATATTATCCCTAATGTAATGTCTATTGTTGGAATATATTACCCCTAATGTAATGTCTGTTGTTGGAATATATTATCTCTAATGTAATGTCTGTTGTTGGAATATATTATCCCTAATGTAATGTCTATTGTTGGAATATATTATCCCTAATGTAATGTCTATTGTTGGAATATATTATCCCTAATGTAATGTCTATTGTTGGAATATATTATCCCTAATGTAATGTCTGTTGTTGGAATATATTATCCCTAATGTAATGTCTATTGTTGGAATATATTATCCCTAATGTAATGTCTATTGTTGGAATATATTATCCCTAATGTAATGTCTATTGTTGGAATATATTATCCCTAATGTAATGTCTATTGTTGGAATATATTATCCCTAATGTAATGTCTGTTGTTGGAATATATTATCTCTAATGTAATGTCTATTGTTGGAATATATTATCCCTAATGTAATGTCTATTGTTGGAATATATTATCCCTAATGTAATGTCTATTGTTGGAATATATTATCCCTAATGTAATGTCTGTTGTTGGAATATATTATCTCTAATGTAATGTCTATTGTTGGAATATATTATCCCTAATGTCATGTCTATTGTTGGAATATATTATCCCTAATGTAATGTCTATTGTTGGAATATATTATCCCTAATGTCTATTGTTGGAATATATTACCCCTAATGTCTATTGTTGGAATATATTATCCCTAATGTAATGTCTATTGTTGGAATATATTATCCCTAATGTAATGTCTGTTGTTGGAATATATTACCCCTAATGTCTATTGTTGGAATATGTTATCCCTAATGTAATGTCTGTTGTTGGAATATGTTATCCCTAATGTAATGTCTGTTGTTGGAATATATTATCCCTAATGTAATGTCTGTTGTTGACATGTATTATCCCTAATGTAATGTCTGTTGTTGACATATTATCCCTAATGTAATGTCTGTTGTTGGAATATATTACCCCTAATGTCTATTGTTGGAATATATTATCCCTAATGTAATGTCTGTTGTTGGAATATATTATCCCTAATGTAATGTCTGTTGTTGACATATATTATCCCTAATGTAATGTCTAATGGAGGAATATATTATCCTTAATGTAATGTCTGTTGTTGGAATATATTATCCCTAATGTAATGTCTGTTGTTGGAATATATTCTCTCTAATGTAATGTCTATTGTTGGAATATATTATCCCTAATGTAATGTCTATTGTTGGAATATATTATCCCTAATGTAATGTCTGTTGTTGGAATATATTATCTCTAATGTAATGTCTATTGTTGGAATATATTATCCCTAATGTAATGTCTATTGTTGGAATATATTATCCCTAATGTCATGTCTATTGTTGGAATATATTATCCCTAATGTAATGTCTATTGTTGGAATATATTATCCCTAATGTCTATTGTTGGAATATATTACCCCTAATGTCTATTGTTGGAATATATTATCCCTAATGTAATGTCTATTGTTGGAATATATTATCCCTAATGTAATGTCTGTTGTTGGAATATATTACCCCTAATGTCTATTGTTGGAATATGTTATCCCTAATGTAATGTCTGTTGTTGGAATATGTTATCCCTAATGTAATGTCTGTTGTTGGAATATATTATCCCTAATGTAATGTCTGTTGTTGACATGTATTATCCCTAATGTAATGTCTGTTGTTGACATATTATCCCTAATGTAATGTCTGTTGTTGGAATATATTACTCCTAATGTCTATTGTTGGAATATATTATCCCTAATGTAATGTCTGTTGTTGGAATATATTATCCCTAATGTAATGTCTGTTGTTGACATATATTATCCCTAATGTAATGTCTAATGGAGGAATATATTATCCTTAATGTAATGTTTAATGTTGGAATATTTTATCCATAATGTAATGTCTGTTGTTGGAATATATTATCCTTAATGTAGTGTCTAATCGAGGAATATATTATCCCTAATGTAATGTCTGTTGTTGACATATATTATCCCTAATGTAATGTCTGTTGTTGACATATATTATCCCTAATGTAATGTCTGTTGTTGGAATATATTACCCCTAATGTAATGTCTGTCGTTGGAATATATTATCCCTAATGTAATGTCTATTGTTGGAATATATTATCCCTAATGTAATGTCTGTTGTTGGAATATATTATCCCTAATGTAATGTCTATTGTTGGAATATATTATCCCTAATGTAATGTCTATTGTTGGAATATATTATCCCTAATGTAATGTCTGTTGTTGGAATATATTATCCCTAATGTAATGTCTGTTGTTGGAATATATTATCCTTAATGTAGTGTCTAATCGAGGAATATATTATCCCTAATGTAATGTCTGTTGTTGACATATATTATCCCTAATGTAATGTCTGTTTTGACATATATTATCCCTAATGTAATGTCTGTTGTTGGAATATATTACCCCTAATGTAATGTCTATTGTTGGAATATATTATCCCTAATGTAATGTCTATTGTTGGAATATATTACCCCTAATGTCTATTGTTGGAATATATTATCCCTAATGTAATGTCTATTGTTGGAATATATTATCCCTAATGTAATGTCTGTTGTTGGAATATATTATCCCTAATGTAATGTCTATTGTTGGAATATATTATCCCTAATGTAATGTCTATTGTTGGAATATATTATCCCTAATGTAATGTCTGTTGTTGGAATATATTATCCCTAATGTAATGTCTGTTGTTGGAATATATTATCCATAATGTAATGTCTGTTGTTGGAATATATTACCCCTAATGTAATGTCTGTCGTTGGAATATATTATCCCTAATGTAATGTCTGTCGTTGACATATATTATCCCTAATGTAATGTCTGTTGTTGGAATATATTACCCCTAATGTAATGTCTATTGTTGGAATATATTATCCCTAATGTAATGTCTATTGTTGGAATATATTATCCCTAATGTCATGTCTATTGTTGGAATATATTATCCCTAATGTAATGTCTATTGTTGGAATATATTATCCCTAATGTCTATTGTTGGAATATATTATCCCTAATGTAATGTCTATTGTTGGAATATATTATCCCTAATGTAATGTCTATTGTTGGAATATATTATCCCTAATGTAATGTCTGTTGTTGGAATATATTATCCCTAATGTAATGTCTATTGTTGGAATATATTATCCCTAATGTAATGTCTGTTGTTGGAATATATTATCCCTAATGTAATGTCTGTTGTTGGAATATATTATCCCTAATGTAATGTCTGTTGTTGACATGTATTATCCCTAATGTAATGTCTGTTGTTGACATATTATCCCTAATGTAATGTCTGTTGTTGGAATATATTACCCCTAATGTCTATTGTTGGAATATATTATCCCTAATGTAATGTCTGTTGTTGGAATATATTATCCCTAATGTAATGTCTGTTGTTGACATATATTATCCCTAATGTAATGTCTAATGGAGGAATATATTATCCTTAATGTAATGTTTAATGTTGGAATATTTTATCCATAATGTAATGTCTGTTGTTGGAATATATTATCCTTAATGTAGTGTCTAATCGTTGGAATATATTATCCCTAATGTAATGTCTGTTGTTGACATATATTATCCCTAATGTAATGTCTGTTGTTGACATATATTATCCCTAATGTAATGTCTGTTGTTGGAATATATTACCCCTAATGTAATGTCTGTCGTTGGAATATATTATCCCTAATGTAATGTCTATTGTTGGAATATATTATCCCTAATGTAATGTCTGTTGTTGGAATATATTATCCCTAATGTAATGTCTATTGTTGAATATATTATCCCTAATGTAATGTCTATTGTTGGAATATATTATCCCTAATGTAATGTCTGTTGTTGGAATATATTATCCCTAATGTAATGTCTGTTGTTGGAATATATTATCCTTAATGTAGTGTCTAATCGAGGAATATATTATCCCTAATGTAATGTCTGTTGTTGACATATATTATCCCTAATGTAATGTCTGTCGTTGACATATATTATCCCTAATGTAATGTCTGTTGTTGGAATATATTACCCCTAATGTAATGTCTATTGTTGGAATATATTATCCCTAATGTAATGTCTATTGTTGGAATATATTACCCCTAATGTCTATTGTTGGAATATATTATCCCTAATGTAATGTCTATTGTTGGAATATATTATCCCTAATGTAATGTCTGTTGTTGGAATATATTATCCCTAATGTAATGTCTATTGTTGGAATATATTATCCCTAATGTAATGTCTATTGTTGGAATATATTATCCCTAATGTAATGTCTGTTGTTGGAATATATTATCCCTAATGTAATGTCTGTTGTTGGAATATATTATCCATAATGTAATGTCTGTTGTTGGAATATATTACCCCTAATGTAATGTCTGTTGTTGGAATATATTATCCCTAATGTAATGTCTGTTGTTGACATATATTATCCCTAATGTAATGTCTGTTGTTGGAATATATTACCCCTAATGTAATGTCTATTGTTGGAATATATTATCCCTAATGTAATGTCTATTGTTGGAATGTATTACCCCTAATGTCTATTGTTGGAATATATTATCCCTAATGTAATGTCTATTGTTGGAATATATTATCCCTAATGTAGTGTCTAATCGAGGAATATATTATCCCTAATGTAATGTCTATTGTTGGACATATATTATCCCTAATGTAATGTCTGTCGTTGACATATATTATCCCTAATGTAATGTCTGTTGTTGGAATATATTACCCCTAATGTAATGTCTATTGTTGGAATATATTATCCCTAATGTAATGTCTATTGTTGGAATATATTACCCCTAATGTCTATTGTTGGAATATATTATCCCTAATGTAATGTCTATTGTTGGAATATATTATCCCTAATGTAATGTCTGTTGTTGGAATATATTATCCCTAATGTAATGTCTATTGTTGGAATATATTATCCCTAATGTAATGTCTGTTGTTGGAATATATTATCCCTAATGTAATGTCTGTTGTTGGAATATATTATCCTTAATGTAGTGTCTAATCGAGGAATATATTATCCCTAATGTAATGTCTGTTGTTGACATATATTATCCCTAATGTAATGTCTGTCGTTGACATATATTATCCCTAATGTAATGTCTGTTGTTGGAATATATTACCCCTAATGTAATGTCTATTGTTGGAATATATTATCCCTAATGTAATGTCTATTGTTGGAATATATTACCCCTAATGTCTATTGTTGGAATATATTATCCCTAATGTAATGTCTATTGTTGGAATATATTATCCCTAATGTAATGTCTATTGTTGGAATATATTATCCCTAATGTAATGTCTATTGTTGGAATATATTATCCCTAATGTAATGTCTATTGTTCTATTTGTAATGTCTATTGTTGGAATATATTATCCCTAATGTAATGTCTGTTGTTGGAATATATTATCCCTAATGTAATGTCTGTTGTTGGAATATATTATCCATAATGTAATGTCTGTTGTTGGAATATATTACCCCTAATGTAATGTCTGTCATTGGAATATATTATCCCTAATGTAATGTCTGTTGTTGGAATATATTATCCCTAATGTAATGTGTGTTGTTGGAATATATTATCCCTAATGTAATGTCTATTGTTGGAATATATTATCCCTAATGTAATGTCTGTTGTTGGAATATATTATCCCTAATGTAATGTCTATTGTTGGAATATATTATCCCTAATGTAATGTCTATTGTTGGAATATATTATCCCTAATGTAATGTCTATTGTTGGAATATATTATCCCTAATGTCATGTCTGTTGTTGGAATATATTATCCCTAATGTAATGTCTGTTGTTGGAATATATTATCCCTAATGTAATGTCTGTTGTTGGAATATATTATCCCTAATGTCATGTCTGTTGTTGGAATATATTATCCCTAATGTAATGTCTATTGTCCTGGTTGTCTGGGATGATGGTGTTGATGTGAGCCATGACCAGCCTTTCAAAGTATTTCAGAATTACAGATGTTTGTTCTACAGGGTGATAGTCATTTAGGCAGGTTACCTTGGAACTCTTGGGAACAGGGTCAATGGTGGTCAGCTTTAAACATTTAGGGATTACAGACTGGGACAAGGAGAGATTGTAAATGTCTGTGAAGTAGCACAGCGCTGATATTGCCTGTAATCCATGGTTTTTGGTTTGGTCACTGTGGGGATGACATTGTCTATGAACTAATTGATGAAGCCCATGACTATTGTGGTAAACTCTTCAATGCTATTGGATGAATCCTGGAACATATCCCAGTCTGTACTAGCAAAACAGTCTTGTAGCCTCATAAAGGTATGCGTTTGGTTAACTTCTCATCATGTAACCCTGAATTCCTCATTTAAAATAAATGTATCTGCCTACCTTGTACAGTTTTCTCTCGCTCCAATGTGACAAAGTAGAACACCCTGAGCCCAAGAACAGAGAGGAGTTTGTGGAGCGTAAGTAAAGCTATAACACACACACACACACACACACACACACACACACACACACACACACACACACACACACACACACACACACACACACACACACACACACACACACACACACACACACACACACACACACACACACACACACACACACACACACACACACACACACACACACACACACACACACACACACACACACACACACACACACACACACACCATCAGAGGTTATGGGGGGCAATGCAAATAGTCTGTGTAGCCATTTGATTAGCTGTTCAGGAGTTTTATGGCTTAGGGGTAGAAGCTATTTAGGAGCATCTTGAACCTAGACTTGGTGCTCCGGTACCGCTTGCTGTGCGGTAGCAGAGAGAATAGTCTAAAACTAGGGTGTCTGGAATCTTTGACATTTTTTAGGGCCTTCCTCTGACACCGTCTGGATGGCAGGAAGCTTGGCCCCGGTAATGTACTGGGCCGTACGGACTACCCTCGGTAGTGCCTTGCGGTCAGAAGCTGAGCAGTTGCCACACCAGGCAATGATGCAACCCGTCAGGATGCTCTCGATGGAGCAGCTGTAAAACCTTTTGAGGATCTGAGGACCCATGCCACATATTTTCAGTCTCCTGAAGGGGAATAGGTTTTGTCGTGCCCTCTTCACCACTGACATTGGATCCCAACATGGCTAATGAGCAGCTGTGACAGTCTGAGAGGAACCGAGAGGTTAGAAGAAGAGCAGCCAGACAGATGTACCACTACAGACAAGCTCTGTGTAGAGAGGGTCTGGAGAATGCTACTGCGAGGTACAGATCAGGGGTCATGGTTATGGAGCTAGGCCTAAGGTTTTTTATAGCTGTCTCATATAAAGGAATCAAAGTTTTATAGCCCTTGTCCGTTCACAGAGGCGGGCCACTGAGTGAGCAACCCTAACTTATGACAACCCACATCTCACATTTTAGAAGCTAAAATCACATTTAATCCCTTCACAAATAATTTCATATTCAAACATTTAAATTGAACAACAATTCCATGTGAATCCGATAACTCTGATGTGTAGACTTTCCACTGTAGAGTTTATGTCATCTTATCATTGATGAGAATGTCTCAGATGACAACCGAACTGACATCATATCCATTATGTACCACTGCATATGTTCAGTTGTTCGGAGTACCAGAATATAGTTAATTTCCCCCCACATTCTGACGTTCCCAGAACCTCTATGTTAACCAAGGGCTTTGCAAATGTAACCTCAGTATGGTAAAGAGGAAAACGGGGAGAAGAGGTATTTATGACTGTCATAAACCAACCCCCCAGGCCAACGTCATGACATCAGTAAATAATATAATAATACCACAAGTAATATGCTACATTAGCAACAACACTGGAACAGACAGACAGACAGACAGACAGACAGACAGACAGACAGACAGACAGACAGACAGACAGACAGACAGACAGACAGACAGACAGACAGACAGACAGACAGACAGACAGACAGCACATTAGGCTTAGATGAATAATTTATATGTTTGTCCTCCATCCCAGTGAACACTCAGGCACTCTCTTCTACAACACACACACACATAAACACACACACACATACACCCAAAGACACGCACTCACTGACACACTGACACACTGTTTTACAGGCTCTTGGGCTAAACTAATCCTCCAGGAAATGTAACACGTGATTTAATTAGCAGCAACATGACTGTAGTGCCAGGTCCCATAAACGCACATCCGTAAACTACCATCTCTCTAAACGAGGCACGAGGCATGGTGAAGGCCTTTTCAGAACCAGCATCTCTCTAAACGAGGCATGGTGAAGGCCTTTTCAGAACCATCATCTCACTAAATGAGGCATGAGGCATGGTGAAGGCCTTTTCAGAACCATCATCTCTCTAAATGAGGCATGAGGCATGGTGAAGGTCTTTTCAGAACCATCATCTCTCTAAACGAGGCACGAGGCATGGTGAAGGCCTTTTCAGAACCATCATCTCTCTAAATGAGGCATGAGGCATGGTGAAGGCCTTTTCAGAACCATCATCTCTCTAAATGAGGCATGGTGAAGGTCTTTTCAGAACCATCATCTCTCTAAACGAGGCACGAGGCATGGTGAAGGCCTTTTCAGAACCATCATCTCTCTAAATGAGGCATGGTGAAGGTCTTTTCAGAACCATCATCTCTCTAAACGAGGCATGAGGCAGGCCTTTTCAGAACCATCATCTCTCTAAACGAGGCATGAGGCATGGTGAAGGCCTTTTCAGAACCATCATCTCTCTAAACGAGGCACGAGGCATGGTGAAGGCCTTTTCAGAACCATCATCTCTCTAAATGAGGCATGGTGAAGGTCTTTTCAGAACCATCATCTCTCTAAACGAGGCATGAGGCATGGTGAAGGCCTTTTCAGAACCATCATCTCTCTAAACGAGGCACGAGGCATGGTGAAGGCCTTTTCAGAACCATCATCTCTCTAAATGAGGCATGGTGAAGGTCTTTTCAGAACCATCATCTCTCTAAACGAGGCACGAGGCATGGTGAAGGCCTTTTCAGAACCATCATCTTGTTTATCTTGTGTCCTTTACCATTTGTACATTGTTATATATATAATATATATATAATATGACATTTGTAATGTCTTTATTGTTTTGAAACTTCTGTATGTGTGATGTCTACTGTTAATTTTTATTGTTTATTTCACTTTATATATTATCTACCTCACTTGCTTTGGCAATGTTAACACATGTTTCCCATGTCAATAAAGCCCTTGAATTGAATTGAATTAGAGAAGAAGACAGGGACATCAGGAGAAAACATATTGATAGAGGAATAGAGAAGAAGACAGGGTCATCAGATAAAACATATTGATAGGGGAATAGAGAAGAAGACAGGGACTTCAGGATAAAACATATTGATAGAGGAATAGAGAAGAAGACAGGGACATCAGGATAAAACATATTGATAGAGGAATAGAGAAGAAGACAGGGACATCAGGAGAAAACATATTGATAGAGGAATAGAGAAGAAGACAGGGACATCAGGAGAAAACATATTGATAGAGGAATAGAGAAGAAGACAGGGACATCAGGAGAAAACATATTGATAGAGGAATAGAGAAGAAGACAGGGACATCAGGATAAAACATATTGATAGAGGAATAGAGAAGAAGACAGGGACATCAGGAGAAAACATATTGATAGAGGAATAGAGAAGAAGACAGGGACATCAGGATAAAACATATTGATAGAGGAATAGAGAAGAAGACAGGGACATCAGGAGAAAACATATTGATAGAGGAATAGAGAAGACAGGGACATCAGGATAAAACATATTGATAGAGGAATAGAGAAGAAGACAGGGACATCAGGAGAAAACATATTATAGGGGAATAGAGAAGAAGACAGGGACATCAGGATAAAACATATTGATAGAGGAATAGAGAAGAAGACAGGGACATCAGGAGAAAACATATTGATAGAGGAATAGAGAAGACAGGGACATCAGGAGAAAACATATTGATAGGGAAATTCAGGAGAAAACATATTGATAGAGGAATAGAGAAGAAGACAGGGACATCAGGAGAAAACATATTGATAGAGGAATAGAGAAGACAGGGACATCAGGATAAAACATATTGATAGAGGAATAGAGAAGAAGACAGGGACATAAGGAGAAAACATATTGATAGAGGAATAGAGAAGAAGACAGGGACATCAGGATAAAACATATTGATAGAGGAATAGAGAAGAAGACAGGGACATCATGATAAAACATATTGATAGGGGAATAGAGAAGAAGACAGGGACTTCAGGATAAAACATATTGATAGGGGAATAGAGAAGAAGACAGGGACATCAGGAGAAAACATATTGATAGAGGAATAGAGAAGAAGACAGGGACATCAGGATAAAACATATTGATAGAGGAATAGAGAAGAAGACAGGGACATCAGGATAAAACATATTGATAGAGGAATAGAGAAGAAGACAGGGACATCAGGAGAAAACATATTGATAGAGGAATAGAGAAGAAGACAGGGACATCAGGATAAAACATATTGATAGAGGAATAGAGAAGAAGACAGGGACATCAGGAGAAAACATATTGATAGAGGAATAGAGAAGAAGACAGGGACATCAGGATAAAACATATTGATAGGGGAATAGAGAAGAAGACAGGGACATCAGGAGAAAACATATTGATAGAGGAATAGAGAAGAAGACAGGGACATCAGGATAAAACATATTGATAGGGGAATAGAGAAGAAGACAGGGACATCAGGAGAAAACATATTGATAGGGGAATAGAGAAGAAGACAGGGACATCAGGAGAAAACATATTGATAGAGGAATAGAGAAGAAGACAGGGACATCAGGATAAAACATATTGATAGAGGAATAGAGAAGAAGACAGGGACATCAGGAGAAAACATATTGATAGAGGAATAGAGAAGAAGACAGGGACATCAGGATAAAACATATTGATAGAGGAATAGAGAAGAAGACAGGGACATCAGGAGAAAACATATTGATAGAGGAATAGAGAAGAAGACAGGGACATCAGGAGAAAACATATTGATAGAGGAATAGAGAAGAAGACAGGGACATCAGGATAAAACATATTGATAGAGGAATAGAGAAGACAGGGACATCAGGATAAAACATATTGATAGAGGAATAGAGAAGAAGACAGGGACATCAGGATAAAACATATTGATAGAGGAATAGAGAAGAAGACAGGGACATCAGGATAAAACATATTGATAGAGGAATAGAGAAGAAGACAGGGACATCAGGATAAAACATATTGATAGAGGAATAGAGAAGAAGACAGGGACATCAGGATAAAACATATTGATAGAGGAATAGAGAAGAAGACAGGGACATCAGGATAAAACATATTGATAGAGGAATAGAGAAGACAGGGACATCAGTATAAAACATATTGATAGAGGAATAGAGAAGAAGACAGGGACATCAGGAGAAAACATATTGATAGAGGAATAGAGAAGAAGACAGGGACATCAGGAGAAAACATTGAAAGCAATGGTGGAAGAGAGACAGAGTGTGAGAGAGGGAGAAGAGGAATCTTACTCTTTCTCGGTCCATATCTCTTTCACACTCGGATACTCTCAATTTCAGCTGAAAAGTTCCATCTACACACACACACACACACACACACACACACACACACACACACACACACACACACACACACACACACACACACACACACACACACACACACACACACACACACACACACACACACACACACACACACACACACACACACACATTTTCATAATGATAGACTGAAAGTCACAGATGTGATGTAAGTATACAGTCAAGTCAAACGCACCATGCTGCTAATGTTAATGACTTGGTGTAAACGGTGTGTGTGTGTGTGTGTGTGTGTGTGTGTGTGTGTGTGTGTGTGTGTGTGTGTGTGTGTGTGTGTGTGTGTGTGTGTGTGTGTGTGTGTGTGTGTGTGTGTGTGTGTGTGTGTGTGTGTGTGTGTGTGTGTGTGTGTGTGTGTGTGTGTGTGTTTGCGTCTGACTCTTGATTTATTTATTTTTATCACTATCTGGCAGTAAAAGACAAATGGCAGAGAGAATGGCAGGGACCGAGGGACAGAGAGTGGGGGAGAGAGAAAGAGAGGGACCGAGGGACAGAGAGTGGGGGAGAGAGAAAGAGAGGGACCGAGGGACAGAGAGTGGGGGAGAGAGAGAAAGAGAGGGACCGAGGGACAGAGAGTGGGGGAGAGAGAAAGAGAGGGACCGAGGGACAGAGAGTGGGGGAGAGAGAAAGAGAGGGACCGAGGGACAGAGAGTGGGGGAGAGAGAAAGAGAGGGACCGAGGGACAGAGAGTGGGGGAGAGAGAAAGAGAGGGACCGAGGGACAGAGGGACAGAGAGTGGGGGAGAGAGAAAGAGAGGGACCGAGGGACAGAGAGTGGGGAGAGAGAAAGAGAGGGACCGAGGGACAGAGAGTGGGGGAGAGAGAAAGAGAGGGACCGAGGGACAGAGAGTGGGGGAGAGAGAATGGGAGGGACCGAGGGACAGAGAGTGGGGGAGAGAGAATGGGAGGGACCGAGGGACAGAGAGTGGGGGAGAGAGAATGGGAGGGACCGAGGGACAGAGAGTGGGGGAGAGAGAAAGAGAGGGACCGAGGGACAGAGAGTGGGGGAGAGAGAATGGGAGGGACCGAGGGACAGAGAGTGGGGGAGAGAGAATGGGAGGGACCGAGGACGAGGGACAGAGAGTGGGGGAGAGAGAATGGGAGGGACCGAGGGACAGAGAGTGGGGGAGAGAGAAAGAGAGGGACGAGGGACAGAGAGTGGGGGAGAGAGAATGGGAGGGACCGAGGGACAGAGAGTGGGGGAGAGAGAATGGGAGGGACCGAGGGACAGAGAGGGGGGGAGAGAAAGAGAGGGACCGAGGGGGACAGAGAGTGGGGGAGAGAGAAAGAGAGGGACCGAGGGACAGAGAGTGGGGAGAGAGAATGGGAGGGACCGAGGGACAGAGAGTGGGGGAGAGAGAATGGGAGGGACCGAGGGACAGAGAGTGGGGGAGAGAGAAAGAGAGGGACCGAGGGACAGAGAGTGGGGGAGAGAGAATGGGAGGGACCGAGGGACAGAGAGTGGGGGAGAGAGAAAGAGAGGGACCGAGGGACAGAGAGTGGGGGAGAGAGAATGGGAGGGACCGAGGGACAGAGAGTGGGGGAGAGAGAATGGGAGGACCGAGGGACAGAGAGTGGGGGAGAGAGAGAGTGGGGAGAGAGAAAGGGAGGGACGAGGGACAGAGAGTGGGAGAGAGAGAATGGGAGGGACCAAGGGACAGAGAATGGGGGAGAGAGAATGGGAGGGACCAAGGGACAGAGAATGGGGGAGAGAGAAAGGGAGGGACTGAGGGACAGAGAGTGGGGGAGAGAGTAAGGGAGGGACCGAGGGACAGAGAGTGGGGGAGAGAGAAAGAGAGGGAGGAAGGACAGAGAGTGGGGGAGATTAAAAGAGACAGGGACAGTGGGGAGAGAAAAGGAGATTAAACCATTTAACCATTTAGGGACCGAGGGACAAATCTCTCTCACTGGGAGGGACTCCACTGACTAGTGAGAGAGCTCTTTCTCGCCCTTTTCAGAGAATGGGAGGGACCGAGGGACAGAGAGTGGGGAGAGAGAATGGGAGGGACCGAGGGACAGAGAGTCTGGGAGGGACCGAGGGACAGAGAGTCTCTCTCTCTCTGGGAGGGACTCGAGGGACTCTGGGAGAGGGACCGAGGGACAGAGAGTGGGGGAGACTCTCTGGGAGGGACCGAGGGACTCTCAGGGGGAGAGAGAAAGGGAGGGACTCTCAGGGACAGAGACTCTCACTCACTCTCACTCTCACTCTCTGGGAGGGACTCTCAGTCACTCACTCTTCTCAGGGACTCACTATCTCACTCGAGGGACTCAGTCACTCACTCTCACTCGCTCTCTCTCTGGGGGAGAGAGTAAGGGAGGGACCGAGGGACTCTCTCCCACTCTCTAAACCTTTAACCATCTCACTGTCTCTCACTCACTCCACTGACTCTCAATTATTCACCCCCTTCACTCACTGTCTCTCTCACTCTCACACTCACACTCTCTCTCTCTCTCTCTCTCTCTCTCTCTCTCTCTCTCTCTCTCTCTCTCTCTCTCTCTCTCTCTCTCTCTCACTCACTCACTCACTCACTCACTCACTCACTCACTCACTCACTCACTCTCTCTCTACCACGGATACCACTACTACTACCACCACCATCACTAAACTGCTATCATTACCATTACCACCCATACCACTACTACTACCACCACCATCACTAAACTGCTATCATTACCATTACCACCCATACCACTACTACTACCACCACCATCACTAAACTGCTATCATTACCATTACCACCCATACCACCACCATCACTAAACTGCTATCATTACCATTACCACCCATACCACTACTACTACCACCACCATCACGAAACTGCTATCATTACCATTACCACCCATACCACTACTACTACCACCACCATCACTAAACTCACTATCTTCTACCACCCATACCACTACTACTACCACCACCATCACTAAACTGCTATCATTACCATTACCACCCATACCACTACTACTACCACCACCATCACTAAACTGCTATCATTACCATTACCACCCATACCACTACTACTACCACCACCATCACTAAACTGCTATCATTACCATTACCACCCATACCACTACTACTACCACCACCATCACTAAACTGCTATCATTACCATTACCACCCATACCACTACTACTACCACCACCATCACTAAACTGCTATCATTACCATTACCACCCATACCACTACTACTACCACCACCATCACTAAACTGCTATCATTACCATTACCACCCATACCACTACTACTACCACCACCATCACTAAACTGCTATCATTACCATTACCACCCATACCACTACTACTACCACCACCATCACTAAACTGCTATCATTACCATTACCACCCATACCACTACTACTACCACCACCATCACTAAACTGCTATCATTACCATTACCACCCATACCACTACTACTACCACCACCATCACTAAACTGCTATCATTACCATTAGCACCCATACCACTACTACTACCACCACCATCACTAAACTGCTATCATTACCATTACCACCCATACCACTACTACTACCACCACCATCACTAAACTGCTATCATTACCATTACCACCCATACCACTACTACTACCACCACCATCACGAAACTGCTATCATTACCATTACCACCCATACCACTACTACTACCACCACCATCACTAAACTGCTATCATTACCATTACCACCCATACCACTACTACTACCACCACAATCACTAAACTGCTATCATTACCACCCATACCACTACTACTACCACCACCATCACTAAACTGCTATCATTACCACCCATACCACTACTACTACCACCACCATCACTAAACTGCTATCATTACCATTACCACCCATACCACTACTACTACCACCACCATCACTAAACTGCTATCATTACCATTACCACCCATACCACTACTACTACCACCACCATCACTAAACTGCTATACCATTACCACCCATACCACTACTACTACCACCACCATCACTAAACTGCTATCATTACCATTACCACCCATACCACTACTACTACCACCACCATCACTAAACTGCTATCATTACCATTACCACCCATACCACTACTACTACCACCACCATCACTAAACTGCTATCATTACCATTACCACCCATACCACTACTATTACCACCACCATCACTAAACTGCTATCATTACCATTACCACCCATACCACTACTATTACCACCACCATCACTAAACTGCTATCATTACCATTACCACCCATACCACTACTACTACCACCACCATCACTAAACTGCTATCATTACCATTACCACCCATACCACTACTACTACTACCACCATCACTAAACTGCTATCATTACCATTACCACCCATACCACTACTACTACCACCACCATCACTAAACTGCTATCATTACCATTACCACCCATACCACTACTATTACCACCACCATCACTAAACTGCTATCATTACCATTACCACCCATACCACTACTACTACCACCACCATCACTAAACTGCTATCATTACCATTACCACCCATACCACTACTACTACCACCACCATCACTAAACTGCTATCATTACCATTATCACCCATACCACTACTACTACCACCACCATCACTAAACTGCTATCATTACCATTATCACCCATACCACTACTACTACCACCACCATCACTAAACTGCTATCATTACCATTACCACCCATACCACTACTACTACCACCACCATCACTAAACTGCTATCATTACCATTACCACCCATACCACTACTACTACCACCACCATCACTAAACTGCTATCATTACCATTACCACCCATACCACTACTACTACCACCACCATCACTAAACTGCTATCATTACCATTACCACCCATACCACTACTACTACCACCACCATCACTAAACTGCTATCATTACCATTACCACCCATACCACTACTACTACCACCACCATCACTAAACTGTTATCATTACCATTACCACCCATACCACTACTACTACCACCACCATCACTAAACTGCTATCATTACCATTACCACCCATACCACTACTACTACCACCACCATCACTAAACTGCTATCATTACCATTACCACCCATACCACTACTACTACCACCACCATCACTAAACTGCTATCATTACCATTACCACCCATACCACTACTACTACCACCACCATCACTAAACTGCTATCATTACCATTACCACCCATACCACTACTACTACCACCACCATCACTAAACTGCTATCATTCATTACCACCCATACCACTACTACTACCACCACCATCACTAAACTGCTATCATTACCACCCATACCACTACTACTACCACCACCATCACTAAACTGCTATCATTACCATTACCACCCATACCACTACTAATACCACCACCATCACTAAACTGCTATCATTACCATTACCACCCATACCACTACTAATACCACCACCATCACTAAACTGCTATCATTACCACCATACCACTACTACTACCACCACCATCACTAAACTGCTATATCATTACCACCCATACCACTACTACTACCACCACCATCACTAAACTGCTATCATTACCATTACCACCCATACCACTACTACTACCACCACCATCACTAAACTGCTATCATTACCATTACCACCCATACCACTACTACTACCACCACCATCACTAAACTGCTATCATTACCACCCATACCACTACTTCTACCACCACCATCACTAAACTGCTATCATTACCATTACCACCCATACCACTACTAATACCACCACCATCACTAAACTGCTATCATTACCATTACCACCCATACCACTACTAATACCACCACCATCACTAAACTGCTATCATTACCATTATCACCCATACCACTACTACTACCACCACCATCACTAAACTGCTATCATTACCACCCATACCACTACTACCACCACCATCACTAAACTGCTATCATTACCATTACCACCCATACCACTACTACTACCACCACCATCACTAAACTGCTATCATTACCATTACCACCCATACCACTACTACTACCACCACCATCACTAAACTGCTATCATTACCATTACCACCCATACCACTACTACTACCACCACCATCACTAAACTGCTATCATTACCATTACCACCCATACCACTACTACTACCACCACCATCACTAAACTGCTATCATTACCACCCATACCACTACTACTACCACCACCATCACTAAACTGCTATCATTACCATTACCACCCATACCACTACTACTACCACCACCATCACTAAACTGCTATCATTACCAATACCAGCCATACCACTACTACTACCACCACCATCACTAAACTGCTATCATTACCATTACCACCCATACCACTACTACTACCACCACCATCACTAAACTGCTATCATTACCATTACCACCCATACCACTACTACTACCACCACCATCACTAAACTGCTATCATTACCACCCATACCACTACTACTACCACCACCATCACTAAACTGCTATCATTACCACCCATACCACTACTACCACCACCATCACTAAACTGCTATCATTACCATTACCACCCATACCACTACTAATACCACCACCATCACTAAACTGCTATCATTACCATTACCACCCATACCACTACTAATACCACCACCATCACTAAACTGCTATCATTACCATTATCACCCATACCACTACTACTACCACCACCATCACTAAACTGCTATCATTACCATTACCACCCATACCACTACTACTACCACCACCATCACTAAACTGCTATCATTACCATTACCACCCATACCACTACTATTACCACCACCATCACTAAACTGCTATCATTACCATTACCACCCATACCACTACTACTACCACCACCATCACTAAACTGCTATCATTACCACCCATACCACTACTACTACCACCAACATCACTAAACTGCTATCATTACCACCCATACCACTACTTCTACCACCACCATCACTAAACTGCTATCATTACCATTACCACCCATACCACTACTACTACCACCACCATCACTAAACTGCTATCATTACCATTACCACCCATACCACTACTACTACCACCACCATCACTAAACTGCTATCATTACCATTACCACCCATACCACTACTATTACCACCACCATCACTAAACTGCTATCATTACCACCCATACCACTACTACTACCACCACCATCACTAAACTGCTATTATTACCACCCATACCACTACTACTACCACCACCATCACTAAACTGCTATCATTACCACCATACCACTACTTCTACCACCACCAACACTAAACTGCTATCATTACCATTACCACCCATACCACTAATAATACCACCACCATCACTAAACTGCTATCATTACCATTACCACCCATACCACTACTAATACCACCACCATCACTAAACTGCTATCATTACCATTATCACCCATACCACTACTACTACCACCACCATCACTAAACTGCTATCATTACCATTACCACCCATACCACTACTACTACCACCACCATCACTAAACTGCTATCATTACCATTACCACCCATACCACTACTACTACCACCACCATCACTAAACTGCTATCATTACCATTACCACCCATACCACTACTACTACCACCACCATCACTAAACTGCTATCATTACCATTACCACCCATACCACTACTACTACCACCACCATCACTAATCCGCTATCATTACCACCCATACCACTACTACTACCACCACCATCACTAAACTGCTATCATTACCATTACCACCCATACCACTACTACTACCACCACCATCACTAAACTGCTATCATTACCATTACCACCCATACCACTACTACTACCACCACCATCACTAAACTGCTATCATTACCATTACCACCCATACCACTACTACTACCACCACCATCACTAAACTGCTATCATTACCACCCATACCACTACTACTACCACCACCATCACTAAACTGCTATCATTACCACCCATACCACTACTTCTACCACCACTATCACTAAACTGCTATCATTACCATTACCACCCATACCACTACTAATACCACCACCATCACTAAACTGCTATCATTACCATTACCACCCATACCACTACTAATACCACCACCATCACTAAACTGCTATCATTACCATTATCACCCATACCACTACTACTACCACCACCATCACTAAACTGCTATCATTACCACCCATACCACTACTATTACCACCACCATCACTAAACTGCTATCATTACCATTACCACCCATACCACTACTACTACCACCACCATCACTAAACTGCTATCATTACCATTACCACCCATACCACTACTACTACCACCACCATCACTAAACTGCTATCATTACCACCCATACCACTACTTCTACCACCACCATCACTAAACTGCTATCATTACCATTACCACCCATACCACTACTAATACCACCACCATCACTAAACTGCTATCATTACCATTACCACCCATACCACTACTAATACCACCACCATCACTAAACTGCTATCATTACCATTATCACCCATACCACTACTACTACCACCACCATCACTAAACTGCTATCATTACCACCCATACCACTAATACTACCACCACCATCAGTAAACTGCTATCATTACCATTACCACCCATACCACTACTACTACCACCACCATCACTAAACTGCTATCATTACCATTACCACCCATACCACTACTACTACCACCACCATCACTAAACTGCTATCATTACCATTACCACCCATACCACTACTACTACCACCACCATCACTAAACTGCTATCATTACCATTACCACCCATACCACCACCATCACTAAACTGCTATCATTACCATTACCACCCATACCACTACTACTACCACCACCATCACGAAACTGCTATCATTACCATTACCACCCATACCACTACTACTACCACCACCATCACTAAACTGCTATCATTACCATTACCACCCATACCACAACTACTACCACCACCATCACTAAACTGCTATCATTACCATTACCACCCATACCACTACAACTACCACCACCATCACTAAACTGCTATCATTACCATTACCACTCATACCACTACTACTACCACCACCATCACTAAACTGCTATCATTACCATTACCACCCATACCACTACTACTACCACCACCATCACTAAACTGCTATCATTACCATTAGCACCCATACCACTACTACTACCACCACCATCACTAAACTGCTATCATTACCATTACCACCCATACCACTACTACTACCACCACCATCACTAAACTGCTATCATTACCATTACCACCCATACCACTACTACTACCACCACCATCACGAAACTGCTATCATTACCATTACCACCCATACCACTACTACTACCACCACCATCACTAAACTGCTATCATTACCATTACCACCCATACCACTACTACTACCACCACCATCACTAAACTGCTATCATTACCACCCATACCACTACTACTACCACCACCATCACTAAACTGCTATCATTACCACCCATACCACTACTACTACCACCACCATCACTAAACTGCTATCATTACCATTACCACCCATACCACTACTACTACCACCACCATCACTAAACTGCTATCATTACCATTACCACCCATACCACTACTACTACCACCACCATCACTAAACTGCTATCATTACCATTACCACCCATACCACTACTACTACCACCACCATCACTAAACTGCTATCATTACCATTACCACCCATACCACTACTACTACCACCACCATCACTAAACTGCTATCATTACCACCCATACCACTACTACTACCACCACCATCACTAAACTGCTATCATTACCACCCATACCACTACTTCTACCACCACCATCACTAAACTGCTATCATTACCATTACCACCCATACCACTACTATTACCACCACCATCACTAAACTGCTATCATTACCATTACCACCCATACCACTACTATTACCACCACCATCACTAAACTGCTATCATTACCATTATCACCCATACCACTACTACTACCACCACCATCACTAATCCGCTATCATTACCATTACCACCCATACTACCACCATCACTAAACTGCTATCATTACCATTACCACCCATACCACTACTACTACCACCACCATCACTAAACTGCTATCATTACCATTACCACCCATACCACTACTATTACCACCACCATCACTAAACTGCTATCATTACCATTACCACCCATACCACTACTACTACCACCACCATCACTAAACTGCTATCATTACCATTACCACCCTACCACTACTACTACCACCACCATCACTAAACTGCTATCATTACCATTATCACCCATACCACTACTACTACCACCACCATCACTAAACTGCTATCATTACCATTATCACCCATACCACTACTACTACCACCACCATCACTAATCCGCTATCATTACCATTACCACCCATACCACTACTACTACCACCACCATCACTAAACTGCTATCATTACCATTACCACCCATACCACTACTACTACCACCACCATCACTAAACTGCTATCATTACCATTACCACCCATACCACTACTACTACCACCACCATCACTAAACTGCTATCATTACCATTACCACCCATACCACTACTACTACCACCACCATCACTAAACTGCTATCATTACCATTACCACCCATACCACTACTACTACCACCACCATCACTAAACTGTTATCATTACCATTACCACCCATACCACTACTACTACCACCACCATCACTAATCCGCTATCATTACCACCCATACCACTACTACTACCACCACCATCACTAAACTGCTATCATTACCATTACCACCCATACCACTACTACTACCACCACCATCACTAAACTGCTATCATTACCATTACCACCCATACCACTACTACTACCACCACCATCACTAAACTGCTATCATTACCATTACCACCCATACCACTACTACTACCACCACCATCACTAAACTGCTATCATTACCACCCATACCACTACTACTACCACCACCATCACTAAACTGCTATCATTACCACCCATACCACTACTTCTACCACCACCATCACTAAACTGCTATCATTACCATTACCACCCATACCACTACTAATACCACCACCATCACTAAACTGCTATCATTACCATTACCACCCATACCACTACTAATACCACCACCATCACTAAACTGCTATCATTACCATTATCACCCATACCACTACTACTACCACCACCATCACTAAACTGCTATCATTACCACCCATACCACTACTATTACCACCACCATCACTAAACTGCTATCATTACCATTACCACCCATACCACTACTACTACCACCACCATCACTAAACTGCTATCATTACCATTACCACCCATACCACTACTACTACCACCACCATCACTAAACTGCTATCATTACCACCCATACCACTACTTCTACCACCACCATCACTAAACTGCTATCATTACCATTACCACCCATACCACTACTAATACCACCACCATCACTAAACTGCTATCATTACCATTACCACCCATACCACTACTAATACCACCACCATCACTAAACTGCTATCATTACCATTATCACCCATACCACTACTACTACCACCACCATCACTAAACTGCTATCATTACCACCCATACCACTAATACTACCACCACCATCAGTAAACTGCTATCATTACCATTACCACCCATACCACTACTAATACCACCACCATCACTAAACTGCTATCATTACCATTACCACCCATACCACTACTAATACCACCACCATCACTAAACTGCTATCATTACCATTACCACCCATACCACTACTACTACCACCACCATCACTAAACTGCTATCATTACCATTACCACCCATACCACTACTACTACCACCACCATCACTAAACTGCTATCATTACCACCCATACCACTACTTCTACCACCACCATCACTAAACTGCTATCATTACCATTACCACCCATACCACTACTAATACCACCACCATCACTAAACTGCTATCATTACCATTATCACCCATACCACTACTACTACCACCACCATCACTAAACTGCTATCATTACCAATACCAGCCATACCACTACTACTACCACCACCATCACTAAACTGCTATCATTACCATTACCACCCATACCACTACTACTACCACCACCATCACTAAACTGCTATCATTACCATTACCACCCATACCACTACTACTACCACCACCATCACTAAACTGCTATCATTACCACCCATACCACTACTACTACCACCACCATCACTAAACTGCTATCATTACCACCCATACCACTACTTCTACCACCACCATCACTAAACTGCTATCATTACCATTACCACCCATACCACTACTAATACCACCACCATCACTAAACTGCTATCATTACCATTACCACCCATACCACTACTAATACCACCACCATCACTAAACTGCTATCATTACCATTATCACCCATACCACTACTACTACCACCACCATCACTAAACTGCTATCATTACCATTACCACCCATACCACTACTACTACCACCACCATCACTAAACTGCTATCATTACCATTACCACCCATACCACTACTATTACCACCACCATCACTAAACTGCTATCATTACCATTACCACCCATACCACTACTACTACCACCACCATCACTAAACTGCTATCATTACCACCCATACCACTACTACTACCACCAACATCACTAAACTGCTATCATTACCACCCATACCACTACTTCTACCACCACCATCACTAAACTGCTATCATTACCATTACCACCCATACCACTACTACTACCACCACCATCACTAAACTGCTATCATTACCATTACCACCCATACCACTACTACTACCACCACCATCACTAAACTGCTATCATTACCATTACCACCCATACCACTACTATTACCACCACCATCACTAAACTGCTATCATTACCACCCATACCACTACTACTACCACCACCATCACTAAACTGCTATTATTACCACCCATACCACTACTACTACCACCACCATCACTAAACTGCTATCATTACCACGCATACCACTACTTCTACCACCACCAACACTAAACTGCTATCATTACCATTACCACCCATACCACTAATAATACCACCACCATCACTAAACTGCTATCATTACCATTACCACCCATACCACTACTAATACCACCACCATCACTAAACTGCTATCATTACCATTATCACCCATACCACTACTACTACCACCACCATCACTAAACTGCTATCATTACCATTACCACCCATACCACTACTACTACCACCACCATCACTAAACTGCTATCATTACCATTACCACCCATACCACTACTACTACCACCACCCTCACTAAACTGCTATCATTACCATTACCACCCATACCACTACTACTACCACCACCATCACTAAACTGCTATCATTACCATTACCACCCATACCACTACTACTACCACCACCATCACTAATCCGCTATCATTACCACCCATACCACTACTACTACCACCACCATCACTAAACTGCTATCATTACCATTACCACCCATACCACTACTACTACCACCACCATCACTAAACTGCTATCATTACCATTACCACCCATACCACTACTACTACCACCACCATCACTAAACTGCTATCATTACCATTACCACCCATACCACTACTACTACCACCACCATCACTAAACTGCTATCATTACCACCCATACCACTACTACTACCACCACCATCACTAAACTGCTATCATTACCACCCATACCACTACTTCTACCACCACTATCACTAAACTGCTATCATTACCATTACCACCCATACCACTACTAATACCACCACCATCACTAAACTGCTATCATTACCATTACCACCCATACCACTACTAATACCACCACCATCACTAAACTGCTATCATTACCATTATCACCCATACCACTACTACTACCACCACCATCACTAAACTGCTATCATTACCACCCATACCACTACTATTACCACCACCATCACTAAACTGCTATCATTACCATTACCACCCATACCACTACTACTACCACCACCATCACTAAACTGCTATCATTACCATTACCACCCATACCACTACTACTACCACCACCATCACTAAACTGCTATCATTACCACCCATACCACTACTTCTACCACCACCATCACTAAACTGCTATCATTACCATTACCACCCATACCACTACTAATACCACCACCATCACTAAACTGCTATCATTACCATTACCACCCATACCACTACTAATACCACCACCATCACTAAACTGCTATCATTACCATTATCACCCATACCACTACTACTACCACCACCATCACTAAACTGCTATCATTACCACCCATACCACTAATACTACCACCACCATCAGTAAACTGCTATCATTACCATTACCACCCATACCACTACTAATACCACCACCATCACTAAACTGCTATCATTACCATTACCACCCATACCACTACTAATACCACCACCATCACTAAACTGCTATCATTACCATTACCACCCATACCACTACTACTACCACCACCATCACTAAACTGCTATCATTACCATTACCACCCATACCACTACTACTACCACCACCATCACTAAACTGCTATCATTACCACCCATACCACTACTACTACCACCACCATCACTAAACTGCTATCATTACCACCCATACCACTACTTCTACCACCACCATCACTAAACTGCTATCATTACCATTACCACCCATACCACTACTAATACCACCACCATCACTAAACTGCTATCATTACCATTATCACCCATACCACTACTACTACCACCACCATCACTAAACTGCTATCATTACCATTACCAGCCATACCACTACTACTACCACCACCATCACTAAACTGCTATCATTACCATTACCACCCATACCACTACTACTACCACCACCATCACTAAACTGCTATCATTACCATTACCACCCATACCACTACTACTACCACCACCATCACTAAACTGCTATCATTACCACCCATACCACTACTACTACCACCACCATCACTAAACTGCTATCATTACCACCCATACCACTACTTCTACCACCACCATCACTAAACTGCTATCATTACCATTACCACCCATACCACTACTAATACCACCACCATCACTAAACTGCTATCATTACCATTACCACCCATACCACTACTAATACCACCACCATCACTAAACTGCTATCATTACCATTATCACCCATACCACTACTACTACCACCACCATCACTAAACTGCTATCATTACCATTACCACCCATACCACTACTACTACCACCACCATCACTAAACTGCTATCATTACCATTACCACCCATACCACTACTATTACCACCACCATCACTAAACTGCTATCACCATTACCACCCATACCACTACTACTACCACCACCATCACTAAACTGCTATCATTACCACCCATACCACTACTACTACCACCAACATCACTAAACTGCTATCATTACCACCCATACCACTACTTCTACCACCACCATCACTAAACTGCTATCATTACCATTACCACCCATACCACTACTACTACCACCACCATCACTAAACTGCTATCATTACCATTACCACCCATACCACTACTACTACCACCACCATCACTAAACTGCTATCATTACCATTACCACCCATACCACTACTATTACCACCACCATCACTAAACTGCTATCATTACCACCCATACCACTACTACTACCACCACCATCACTAAACTGCTATCATTACCACGCATACCACTACTTCTACCACCACCAACACTAAACTGCTATCATTACCATTACCACCCATACCACTAATAATACCACCACCATCACTAAACTGCTATCATTACCATTACCACCCATACCACTACTAATACCACCACCATCACTAAACTGCTATCATTACCATTATCACCCATACCACTACTACTACCACCACCATCACTAAACTGCTATCATTACCACCCATACCACTACTAATACCACCACCATCACTAAACTGCTATCATTACCATTACCTCCCATACCACTACTACTATCACCACCATCACTAAACTGCTATCATTACCATTACCACCCATACCACTACTACTACCACCACCATCACTAAACTGCTATCATTACCATTACCACCCATACCACTACTATTACCACCACCATCACTAAACTGCTATCATTACCATTACCACCCATACCACTACTACTACCACCACCATCACTAAACTGCTATCATTACCATTCGTACATCAGCTGATATCTCAAAGTGCTGTACAGAAACCCAGCCTAAAATCCCAAACATCAAACAATGCAGGTGTAAAAGCACGGTGGCTAGGAAAAACTCCCTAGAAAGGCCAAAACCTAGGAAGAAACCTAGAGAGGAACCAGGCTATGTGGGGTGGCCAGTCCTCTTCTGGCTGTGCCGGGTAGAGATTATAACAGAACATGACCAAGATGTTCAAATGTTCATAAATGAGCATGGTCGAATAATAATAAGGCAGAACAGTTTAAACTGGAGCAGCAGCACAGTCAGGTGGACTGGGGACAGCAAGGAGCCATCATGTCAGGTAGTCCTGGGACACGGTCGTAGGGCTCAGGTCCTCCGAGAGAGAGAAAGAAAGAGAGAATTAGAGAGAGCATATGTGGGGTGGCCAGTCCTCTTCTGGCTGTGCCGGGTGGAGATTATAACAGAACGTGGCCAAGAAGTTCAAATGTTCATAAATGACCAGCATGGTTGAATAATAGTAAGGCAGAACAGTTGAAACTGGAGCAGCAGCATGGCCAGGTGGACTGGGGACAGCAAGGAGTCATCATGTCAGGTAGTCCTGGGGCATGGTCCTAGGGCTCAGGTCCTCCGAGAGAGAGAAAGAAAGAGAGAAGGAGAGAATTAGAGAACGCACACTTAGATTCACACAGGACACCGAATAGGACAGGAGAAGTACTCCAGATATAACAAACTGACCCTAGCTCCCCGACACATAAACTACTGCAGCATAAATACTGGAGCTGAGACAGGAGGGGTCAGGAGACACTGTGGCCCCATCCGAGGACACCCCAGGACAGGGCCAAACCGGAAGGATATAACCCCACCCACTTTGCCAAAGCACGGCCCCCACACCACTAGAAGGATATCTTCAACCACCAACTTACCATCCTGAGACAAGGCCGAGTATAGCCCACAAAGATCTCCGCCACGGCACAACCCAAGGGGGGAGGCGCCAACCCAGACAGGCTGACCACAACAGTGAATCAACCCACCCAGGTGACACACCCCCCCAAGCACGGCATGAGAGAGCCCCAGCAAGCCAGTGACTCAGCCCCCGTAACAGGGTTAGAGGCAGAGAATCCCAGTGGAAATAGGGGAACCGGCCAGGCAGAGACAGCAAGGGCGGTTCGTTGCTCCAGAGCCTTTCCGTTCACCTTCCCACTCCTGGGCCAGACTACACTCAATCATATGACCCACTGAAGAGATGAGTCTTCAGTAAAGACTTAAAGGTTGAGACCGAGTTTGCGTCTCTGACATGGGTAGGCAGACCGTTCCATAAAAATGGAGCTCTATAGGAGAAAGCCCTGCCTCCAGCTGTTTGCTTAGAAATTCTAGGGACAATTAGGAGGCCTGCGTCTTGTGACCGTAGCGTACGTGTAGGTATGTACGGCAGGACCAAATCAGAGAGGTAGGTAGGAGCAAGCCCATGTAATGCTTTGTAGGTTAGCAGTAAAACCTTGAAATCAGCCCTTGCTTTGACAGG
>NC_060187.1:82767801-82795301 GCF_021184085.1 Oncorhynchus gorbuscha
AAGCATGTGGGAACAGCAGACTGCTATAGGGATTGATTGAATATGTCCGTAAACACACCGGCCAGCTGGTCTGCGCATGCTTTGAGGGCGCGGCTGGGGATGCCGTCTGGGCCTGCAGCCTTGCGAGGGTTAACACGTTTAAATGTCTTACTCACCTCGGCTGCAGTGAAGGAGAGACCGCATGTTTTCGTTGCAGGCCGTGTCAGTGGCACTGTATTGTCCTCAAAGCGGGCAAAAAAGTTATTTAGTCTGCCTGGGAGCAAGACATCCTGGTCCGTGACTGGGCTGGGTTTCTTCTTGTAGTCCGTGATTGACTGTAGACCCTGCCACATGCCTCTTGTGTCTGAGCCATTGAATTGAGATTCCACTTTGTCTCTGTACTGACGCTTAGCTTGTTTAATAGCCTTGCGGAGGGAATAGCTGCATTGTTTATATTCGGACATGTTACCAGACACCTTGCCCTGATTAAAAGCAGTGGTTCGCGCTTTCAGTTTCACGCGAATGCAGCCATCAATCCACGGTTTCTGGTTTGGGAATGTTTTTATCGTTGCTATGGGAACGACATCTTCGACGCACGTTCTAATGAACTCGCACACCGAATCAGTGTATTCGTCAATATTTCCATCTGACGCAATATGAAACATGTCCCAGTCCACGTGATGGAAGCAGTCTTGGAGTGTAGAGTCAGCTTGTTCTGACCAGCGTTGGACAGACCTCAGCGTGGGAGCCTCTTGTTTTAGTTTCTGCCTGTAGGCAGGGATCAGCAAAATGGAGTCGTGGTCAGCTTTCCCGAAAGGGGGCGGGGCAGGGCCTTATATGCGTCGCGGAAGTTAGAGTAACAATGAACCAAGGTTTTACCACCCCTGGTTGCGCAATCGATAAGCTGATAAAATTTAGGGAGTCTTGTTTTCAGATTAGCTTTGTTAAAATCCCCAGCTACAATGAATGCAGCCTCCGGATAAATGGTTTCCAGTTTGCAAAGAGTTAAATAAAGTTAGTTCAGAGCCATCGATGTGTCTGCTTGGGGGGGGGATATATACGGCCGTGATTATAATTGAAGAGAATTCTCTTGGAAGATAATGCGGTCTACATTTGATTGTGAGGAATTCTAAATCAGGTGAACAGAAGGATTTGAGTTCCTGTATGTTTCCTTCATCACACCATGTCCCGTTAGTCATGAGGCATACGCCCCCGCCACTCTTCTTACCAGAGAGATGTATGTTTCTGTCGGCGCGATGCGTGGAGAAACCCGTTGGCTGCCCAGCGTCTTCCCAGTAAACCATGTTTCCTGAAGCAGAGAACGTTGCAGTCTCTGATGTCCCTCTGGAATGCTACCCTTTCGGATTTCGTCAACCTTGTTGTCGAGAGACTGGACATTGGCAAGAAGAATGCTGGGAAGTGGTGCGCGATGTGCCCTTTTTCGGAGTCTGACCAGAACACCTCCGCGTTTCCCTCTTTTTCGGAGTCATATTCTTGGGTCGCTGCATGCGATCCATTCCGTTGTCCTGTTTGTAAGGCAGAACACAGGATCCGCGTCGCGGAAAACATATTCTTGGTCGTACTGATGGTGAGTTGACGCTGATCTTATATTCAGTAGTTCTTCTCGACTGTATGTAATGAAACCTAAGATGACCTGGGGTACTAATGTAAGAAATAACACGTAAAAAAAACAAAAAACTGCATAGTTTCCTAGGAACGCGAAGCGAGGCGGCCATCTCAGTCGGCGCCGGAAGTGTACACACACACACACACACACACACACACACACACACACACACACACACACACACACACACACACACACACAATGCTGGTGTCTCATTCCGCATTAATAACTCACAGGAAAACGTTGATGGGAAAAAGTCATTGATGGAAATCTGCATTTTCATCTCTATCCCATAATATTAAGTGGTTCGGCCCATTTAAATGTCCCAAAAGGGAATCATTAAATAGCTTTTAGTTCCTAGCGACAGAAACATGTCTGCTAAAATCCCCATCAGATCCTCACTCACCAAAACCCACACACTGTCACATATACACACAGTACACATACACATACTGTACACACACCGTCACATATACACACAGTACACATACACATACTGTACACACACCGTCACATATACACACAGCACACATACACATACTGTACACACACTGTCACATATACACACAGCACACATACACATACTGTACACACACTGTCACATATACACACAGCACACATACACATACTGTACACACACTGTCACATATACACACAGCACACATACACATACTGTACACACACCGTCACATATACACACAGTACACATACTGTACACACACTGTCACATATACACACAGCACACATACACATACTGTACACACACTGTCACATATACACACAATACACAATATACACACAATACACATACACATACTGTACACACACTGTCACATATACACACATACACATTGTGTGTTTCTCCGGAGTGAGAAACAGTCACTTAACCAACTGAGCCACGAATAGTCGGCAGAACCCAGAAGATGAGGCAGACACAGCAGTACTTGAGATGGTGTATTTAATGAAGTAAAAAGTGAAGTCCTTCAGGAAAACATGTAACTCCACAACCTCAAAAGGAATTCCACAAGAACAAAGGTAATCCTCCAAGACAAAAAAGGTAAATCCACAAGGTGGTAGGTAAAGCATAAAAAGCCTCAAAAGATACTCAAAAATAAATAAACAATAACAAAAAACAGAATTCCACAAGAGAGTCCACCGGGATCAACAATAGTTCACAGAATACTAGGGCTGGGTGCTAACATACAAACACAGAGCAAAGAACTGAGGAAAACTAAGGGTTTAAATACAATCAGGGGAAACGAGGCACAGGTGCAAATAATAATGGGGATCAAGGGAAAACAAAAGGTCAAAAAGCACAATGGGGGCATCTAGTGACCAAAAACCGGAACAACCCTGGCCAAATCCTGACACACATACTGTACACACACTGTCACATATACACACAGCACACATACACATACTGTACACACACACCGTCACATATACACACAGCACATACACTGTACACACACACTGTCACATATACACACAGTACACACACTGTACACACACACCGTCACATATACACACAGTACACACACACCGTCACATATACACACAGCACATACACTGTACACACACACTGTCACATATACACACAGCACACATACACATACTGTACACACACCGTCACATATACACACAGTACACATACACATACTGTACACACACTGTCACATATACACACATACACACAGTACACATACTGTACACACACACTGTCACATATACACACAGTACACATACTGTACACACACACTGTCACATATACACACAGTACACATACTGTACACACACACTGTCACATATACACACAGTACACATACTGTACACACACACTGTCACATATACACACAGTACACATACTGTACACACACACTGTCACATATACACACAGTACACATACTGTACACACACACTGTCACATATACACACAGTACATATACTGTACACACACACTGTCACATATACACACAAAACATCATAAACACATACATCCATTTGTATTTAAAAAGGTGGTCCTCATAGAAACCTCAACAAACACATGTGAAGAGTTACAGAGGATTTCACCATGACTGAGTGGTAGTATTTCTTTATTACCAGTCTCACATCTGTTACGGTTGAGATGTTGTTGAGTCACTACCTCATATAAAGGTTACATTGTAGGCTGCAAACAGGACGTTAAATAGGGGGAGGTAGAGAGAGAGAGAGAGAGAGAGAGAGAGAGAGAGAGAGAGAGAGAGAGAGAGAGAGAGAGAGAGAGAGAGAGAGAGAGAGAGAGAGAGAGAGAGAGTGAGAGAGACAGACAGACAGAGAGAGAAACAGAGAGAGAGACAGAGAGAGAGAGAGAGAGAGAGAGAGAGAGAGAGAGAGAGAGAGAGAGACAGAGAACGAGAGAGTGAGAGAGACAGAGAGAGAGAGAGAGTGAGAGAGACAGACAGAGAGAGAAACGGAGAGAGAGACAGAGAGAGAGAGAGAGAGAGAGGAGAGAGAGAGAGAGAGAGAGAGAGAGAGAGAGAGAGAGAGAGAGAGAGAGAGAGAGAGAGAGAGAGAGAGAGAGAGAGAGAGAGAGAGAGAGAGAGAGACAGACAGACAGACAGAGAGAGAAACAGAGAGAGAGACAGAGAGAGAGAGAGAGAGAGAGAGAGAGAGAGAGAGAGAGAGAGAGAGAGAGAGAGAGAGAGAGAGAGAGAGAGAGAGAGAGAGAGAGAGAGAGAGAGAGAGAGAGTGAGAGTGAGAGTGAGAGAGACAGACAGAGAGAGAAACAGAGAGAGAGACAGAGAGAGAGAGAGAGAGAGAGAGTGAGAGAGACAGACAGAGAGAGAAACGGAGAGAGAGACAGAGAGAGAGAGAGAGAGACAGAGAGAGAGAGTGAGAGAGACAGAGAGAGAGAGAGAGAGAGAGAGAGAGAGAGAGAGAGAGAGAGAGAGAGAGAGAGAGACAGAGACAGAGAGAGAGAGAGATAGAGAGAGAGAGACAGAGAGAGAGACAGAGAGAGAGACAGAGAGAGAGAAAGATAAAGAGAGACATAGAGAGAGACAGATTGAGAGAGATATAGAGAGACAGAGATATATACACTGCTCAAAAAAATAAAGGGAACACTTAAACAACACAATGTAACTCCAAGTCAATCACACTTCTGTGAAATCAAACTGTCCACTTAAGAAGCAACACTGATTGACAATAAATGTCACATGCTGTTGTGCAAATGGAATAGACAACAGGTGGAAATTATAGGCAATTAGCAAGACACCCCCAATAAAAGAGTGGTTCTGCAGGTGATGACCACAGACCACTTCTCAGTTCCTATGCTTCCTGACTGATGTTTTGGTCACATTTGAATGCTGGCGGTGCTTTCACTCTTGTGGTAGCATGATACGGAGTCTACAACCCACACAAGTGGCTCAGGTAGTGCAGCTCATCCAGGATGGCACATCAATGCGAGCTGTGGCAAGAAGGTTTGCTGTGTCTGTCAGCGTAGTGTCCAGAGCATGGAGGCGCTACCAGGAGACAGGCCAGTACATCAGGAAATGTGGAGGAGGCTCCTGGTCAAGAACTTCAGGAAACGTATGATCTCTGTAATTGCAAACAATCCACTCATTACCTGTATTAACTGCACTTGTTTGAACTCTTACCTCGTTACCTCGTTATCTGTATAAAAGACACCTGTCCACATACTCAATCAAACAGACTTCAACCTCTCCACAATGGCCAAGACCAGAGAGCTGCGTAAGGACATCAGGGGTAAAATTGTAGACCTGCACAAGGCTGGGATGGGCTACAGGACAATAGGCAAGCAGCTTGGTGAGAAGGCAACAACTGTTGGCGCAAATATTAGAAAATGGAAGAAGTTCAAGATGACAGTCAATCACCCTCAGTCTGGGGCTCCATGCAAGATCTCACCACGTGGGGCATCAATGATCATGAGGAAGGTGAGGGATCAGCCCAGAACTACACGGCAGGACCTGGTCAATGACCTGAAGAGAGCTGGGACCACAGTCTCAAAGAAAACTATTAGTAACACACTACGCCGTCATGGATTAAAATCCTGTAGCACGCAAGGTCACCCTGCTCAAGCCAGCGCATGTCCAGGCCCGTCTGAAGTTTGTCAATGACCATCTGGATGATCCAGAGGAGGAATGGGAGAAGGTCATGTGGTCTGATGAGACAAAAATAGAGCTTTTTGGTCTAAACTGCCCTCTCGCTGTTTTTGGAGGAAGAAGAAGGATGAGTACAACCCCAAGAACACCATTCCAACCATGAAGCATGGAGGTGGAAACATCATTCTTTGGGGATGCTTTTCTGCAAAGGGGACAGAACGACTGCACCGTATTGAGGGGAGGATAGATGGGGCCATGTATCGCAAGATCTTAGCCAACAACCTCCTTCCCTCAGTAAGAGCATTGAAGATGGGTTGTGACTGGGTCTTCCAGCATGACAATGACCCGAAACACACAGCCAGGGAAACTAAGGAGTGGCTCAGTAAGAAGCATCTCAAGGTCCTGGAGTGGCCTAGCCAGTTTCCAGACCTGAACCCAATAGAAAATCTTTGGAGGGAGCGAAAGTCCGTATTGCCCAGCGACAGCCCCGGAACCTGAACGATCTGGAGAAGGTCTGTATGGAGGTGTGGGCCAAAATCCCTGCTGCAGTGTGTGCAAACCTGGTCAAGAACTACAGGAAACATATGATCTCTGTAATTGCAAACAAAGGTTTCTGTACCAAATATTAAGTTCTACTTTTCTGATGTATCAAATACTTATGTCATGCAATAAAATGCAAATTAATTACTTAAAAATCAGACAATGTGATTATCTGGATTTTGGTTTTAGATTCCGTCTCTCACAGTTGAAGTGTTCATATGATAAAAATTACAGACCTCTACATGCTTTGTAAGTAGGAAGACCTGCAAAATCGGCAGTGTATCAAATAATTGTTCTCCCCACTGTATGTACACATAAAGGAGAGAGAGGTACATCCATATAAAGGAGAGAGACTGAAGACGGTATCCTTGTCCTTGAGGAGAAATGGGAGAGAACAAACAATCAGATTAGTGCATTTCTGTAAGTGGTGTATTTAGTTTGAACCACTTGTGCTGTCAACAGCCTGAGATAACACAAACTGTCTTCTGGAAAACGCCTTCATTACTACAACAGGCCATATATTTATCTGGAGACACACACAAAACAACTACAATATAGGCCTGCTAACTACACAGAGCATGTACCCAACACAGTCACTCCTCCACTCTCCTTAACATCTAAATAACTGACAGTTTGCTACTAAAAGTGTTAAAATGCCTCCTCGAACAACAAGAGGGAGAGGGGGATCAAATGAGAGCAGACACAAAAGAGAGGTGGTTCGTACACTGTGTGAAAAACGAGGGAGGGAAGCAGAAATCAGAAAGAGGAGAAAAGACCGAGGGAGAGAGGAAAGAGGACAGGGGGGGGATGTATGAAAGAGGCTAAATGCATTTAGTAAACACATCTCTATGGTAACCAGGAGGTAATTTGCTTGGCGGGAGAGTGAGAGAGGCCGAGAGAGATGGAAGGAGATGAGAGAGATGGAGAGAGAGAGGGAGGGAGATGGAGAGAGAGAAAGAAAAAGCATTTACCATCACTGCTTGAGTCCAGAACTGTAATTACAGAACTGAGTGAGAGAGACAGAGGGAGAGGGGAAGGGACGAAAACTATTCACCTATATATACACTATACACCACATAATGTGCTTTACTAAAGGAAACGGAGAGAAATACAGAAAGAGAGAAAGGTGGAGAAAGGGGGAGAAAGAAAGAAAGGGGGAGAAAGGAAGAAAGGGGGAGAAAGGAAGAAAGGAGGAGAAAGAGAGAAAGGAGGAGAAAGAGAGAGAAAGGAGGAGAAAGAGAGAGGAAGGAGGAGAAAGAGAGAGAAAGGATGAGAACGAAAGAAAGGGGGAGAAAGAGAGAAAGGAGGAGAAAGGAAGAAAGGAGGAGAAAGAGAGAGAAAGGAGGAGAAAGAAAGAAAGGAGGAGAAAGAGAGAAAGGAGGAGAAAGAGAGAAAGGGGGAGAAAGAGGAGAAAGAGAGAAAGGAGGAGAAAGAGGAGAACGGAGGAGAAAGAGAGAAAGGAGGAGAAAGAGGAGAACAGAGGAGAAAGAAGAAAGGAGGAGAAAGAGAGAAAGTGGGAGAAAGAGGAGAAAGAGAGAAAGGAGGAGAAAGAGGAGAACGGAGGAGAAAGAGAGAAAGGAGGAGAAAGAGGAGAACGGAGGAGAAAGAGGAGAAAGAGAGAAAGGAGGAGAAAGAGGAGAACGGAGGAGAAAGAGAGAGAAAGGAGGAGAAAAGAGGAGAACAGAGGAGAAAGAGAGAAAGGGGAGAAAGAGAGAAAGGGGGAGAAAGAGGAGAAAGAGAGAAAGGAGGAGAAAGAGGAGAACGGAGGAGAAAGAGAGAAAGGAGGAGAAAGAGGAGAACGGAGGAGAAAGAGAGAAAGGGGAAGAAATAGGAGAACGGAGGAGAAAGAGAGAAAGGGGAAGAAATAGGAGAAAAAGAGAAAGGAGGAGAAAGAGGAGAAAGGAGGAGAAAGAGAGAAAGGGGGAGAAAGGAAGAAAGGAAGAGAAAGAGAGAAAGGAGGAGAAAGGAAGAAAGTAGGAGAACGAGAGAAAGGAGGAGAAAGAGGAGAAAGAGAGAAAGGGGAGAAGAAAGAATGAAAGGGGAGTAGAAAGAGAGCAAGGGGAGTAGAAAGAGAGCAAGGGGAGTAGAAAGAGAGCAAGGGGAGTAGAAAGAGAGCAAGGGGAGTAGAAAGAGAGCAAGGGGAGTAGAAACAGAGAATGGGGGAGTAGAAAGAGAGCAAGGGGAGTAGAAAGAGAGCAAGGGGAGTAGAAAGAGAGCAAGGGGAGTAGAAAGAGAGCAAGGGGAGTAGAAAGAGAGCAAGGGGGGTAGAAAGAGAGCAAGGGGAGTAGAAAGAGAGCAAGGGGAGTAGAAAGAGAGCAAGGGGAGTAGAAAGAGAGCAAGGGGAGTAGAAAGAGAGCAAGGGGAGTAGAAAGAGAGCAAGGAGGGTAGAAAGAGAGCAAGGGGAGTAGAAAGAGAGCAAGGGGAGTAGAAAGAGAGCAAGGGGAGTAGAAAGAGAGCAAGGGGAGGAGAAAGAGAGAAAGGAGGAGAAAGAGGAGAACAGAGGAGAAAGAGAGAAAGGGGGAGAAAGAGAGAAAGGGGGAGAAAGAGGAGAAAGAGAGAAAGGAGGAGAAAGAGGAGAACGAAGGAGAAAGAGAGAAAGGAGGAGAAAGAGGAGAACGGAGGAGAAAGAGAGAAAGGAGGAGAAATAGGAGAAAAAGAGAAAGGAGGAGAAAGAGGAGAAAGGAGGAGAAAGAGAGAAAAGGGAAGAAATAGGAGAAAAAGAGAAAGGAGGAGAAAGAGGAGAAAGGAGGAGAAAGAGAGAAAGGGGGAGAAAGGAAGAAAGGAAGAGAAAGAGAGAAAGGAGGAGAAACGAAGAAAGGAGGAGAACGAGAGAAAGGAGGAGAAAGAGGAGAAAGAGAGAATGGGGAGAAGAAAGAGAGAAAGGGGAGTAGAAAGAGAGCAAGGGAGTAGAAAGAGAGCAAGGGAGTAGAAAGAGAGCAAGGGAGTAGAAAGAGAGCAAGGGGAGTAGAAACAGAGAATGGGGGAGTAGAAAGAGAGCAAGGGGAGTAGAAAGAGAGCAAGGGGAGTAGAAAGAGAGCAAGGGGAGTAGAAAGAGAGCAATGGGAGTAGAAAGAGAGCAAGGGGAGTAGAAAGAGAGCAAGGGGAGTAGAAAGAGAGCAAGGGGAGTAGAAAGAGAGCAAGGGGAGTAGAAAGAGAGCAAGGAGGGTAGAAAGAGAGCAAGGGGAGTAGAAAAAGAGCAAGGGGAGTAGAAAGAGAGCAAGGGGAGTAGAAAGAGAGCAAGGGGAGTAGAAAGAGAGAATGGGGAGTAGAAAGAGAGCAAGGGGAGTAGAAAGAGAGCAAGGGGAGTAGAAAGAGAGCAATGGGAGTAGAAAGAGAGAATGGGGGAGTAGAAAGAGAGCAAGGGGAGTAGAAAGAGAGCAAGGGGAGTAGAAAGAGAGCAAGGGGAGTAGAAAGAGAGCAAGGGGAGTAGAAAGAGAGCAAGGGGAGTAGAAAGAGAGCAAAGGGAGTAGAAAGAGAGCAAGGGGAGTAGAAAGAGAGAATGGGGGAGTAGAAAGAGAGCAAGGGGAGTAGAAAGAGAGCAAGGGAGTAGAAAGAGAGCAAGGGGAGTAGAAAGAGAGCAAGGGGAGTAGAAAGAGAGAATGGGGGAGAAAGAGGAGAAAGAGAGAAAGGAGGAGAAAGAGAGAAAGTGGGAGAAAGAGGAGAAAGAGAGAAAGGAGGAGAAAGAGGAGAACGGAGGAGAAAGAGAGAAAGGAGGAGAAAGAGGAGAACGGAGGAGAAAGAGGAGAAAGAGAGAAAGGAGGAGAAAGAGGAGAACGGAGGAGAAAGAGAGAAAGGAGGAGAAAGAGGAGAACAGAGGAGAAAGAGAGAAAGGAGGAGAAAGAGAGAAAGGGGAGAAAAGGAGAAAGAGAGAAAGGAGGAGAAAGAGGGGAACGGAGGAGAAAGAGAGAAGGAGGAGAAAGAGAGGAGAACGGAGGAGAAAGAGGAGAAAGAGAGAAAGGAGGAGAAAGAGGAGAACGGAGGAGAAAGAGAGAGAAAGGAGGAGAAAGAGAGAGGAAGGAGGAGAAAGAGAGAGAAAGGATGAGAACGAAAGAAAGGGGGAGAAAGAGAGAAAGGAGGAGAAAGGAAGAAAGGAGGAGAAAGAGAGAAGGAGGAGAGAAAGAAAGAAAGGAGGAGAAAGAGAGAAAGGAGGAGAAAGAGAGAAAGGGGAGAAAGAGGAGAAAGAGAGAAAGGAGGAGAAAGAGGAGAACGGAGGAGAAAGAGAGAAAGGAGGAGAAAGAGGAGAACAGAGGAGAAAGAGAGAAAGGGGGAGAAAGGAGAAAGAGAGAAAGGAGGAGAAAGAGGGGAACGGAGGAGAAAGAGAGAAAGGAGGAGAAAGAGGAGAACGGAGGAGAAAGAGGAGAAAGAGAGAAAGGAGGAGAAAGAGGAGAACGGAGGAGAAAGAGAGAGAAAGGAGGAGAAAGAGAGAGGAAGGAGGAGAAAGAGAGAGAAAGGATGAGAAGAAAGAAAGGGGGAGAAAGAGAGAAAGGAGGAGAAAGGAAGAAAGGAGGAGAAAGAGAGAGAAAGGAGGAGAAAGAAAGAAAGGAGGAGAAAGAGAGAAAGGAGGAGAAAGAGAGAAAGGGGGAGAAAAGGAGAAAGAGAGAAAGGAGGAGAAAGAGGAGAACGGAGGAGAAAGAGAGAAAGGAGGAGAAAGAGGAGAACAGAGGAGAAAGAGAGAAAGGAGGAGAAAGAGAGAAAGTGGGAGAAAGAGGAGAAAGAGAGAAAGGAGGAGAAAGAGGAGAACGGAGGAGAAAGAGAGAAAGGAGGAGAAAGAGGAGAACGGAGGAGAAAGAGGAGAAAGAGAGAAAGGAGGAGAAAGAGGAGAACGGAGGAGAAAGAGAGAAAGGAGGAGAAAGAGGAGAACAGAGGAGAAAGAGAGAAAGGGGGAGAAAGAGAGAAAGGGGGAGAAAGAGGAGAAAGAGAGAAAGGAGGAGAAAGAGGAGAACGGAGGAGAAAGAGAGAAAGGAGGAGAAAGAGAGAGAAAGGAGGAGAAAGAGAGAGGAAGGAGGAGAAAGAGAGAGAAAGGATGAGAACGAAAGAAAGGGGGAGAAAGAGAGAAAGGAGGAGAAAGGAAGAAAGGAGGAGAAAGAGAGAGAAAGGAGGAGAAAGAAAGAAAGGAGGAGAAAGAGAGAAAGGAGGAGAAAGAGAGAAAGGGGGAGAAAAGGAGAAAGAGAGAAAGGAGGAGAAAGAGGAGAACGGAGGAGAAAGAGAGAAAGGAGGAGAAAGAGGAGAACAGAGGAGAAAAGAGAAAGGAGGAGAAAGAGAGAAAGTGGGAGAAAGAGGAGAAAGAGAGAAAGGAGGAGAAAGAGGAGAACGGAGGAGAAAGAGAGAAAGGAGGAGAAAGAGGAGAACGGAGGAGAAAGAGGAGAAAGAGAGAAAGGAGGAGAAAGAGAGAGAACGGAGGAGAAAGAGAGAAAGGAGGAGAAAGAGGAGAACAGAGGAGAAAGAGAGAAAGGGGAGAAAGAGAGAAAGGGGGAGAAAGAGGAGAAAGAGAGAAAGGAGGAGAAAGAGGAGAACGGAGGAGAAAGAGAGAAAGGAGGAGAAAGAGGAGAACGGAGGAGAAAGAGAGAAAGGGGAAGAAATAGGAGAACGGAGGAGAAAGAGAGAAAGGGAAGAAATAGGAGAAAAAGAGAAAGGAGGAGAAAAGGAGAAAGGAGGAGAAAGAGAGAAAGGGGGAGAAAGGAAGAAAGGAAGAGAAAGAGAGAAAGGAGGAGAAAGGAAGAAAGTAGGAGAACGAGAGAAAGGAGGAGAAAGAGGAGAAAGAGAGAAAGGAGAAGAAAGAATGAAAGGGGAGTAGAAAGAGAGCAAGGGGAGTAGAAAGAGGCAAGGGAGTAGAAAGAGAGCAAGGGGAGTAGAAAGAGAGCAAGGGGAGTAGAAAGAGAGCAAGGGGAGTAGAAACAGAGAATGGGGGAGTAGAAAGAGAGCAAGGGGAGTAGAAAGAGAGCAAGGGGAGTAGAAAGAGAGCAAGGGGAGTAGAAAGAGAGCAAGGGAGTAGAAAGAGAGCAAGGGGGTAGAAAAGAGCAAGGGGAGTAGAAAGAGAGCAAGGGGAGTAGAAAGAGAGCAAGGGAGTAGAAAGAGAGCAAGGGGAGTAGAAAGAGAGCAAGGGGAGTAGAAAGAGAGCAAGGAGGGTAGAAAGAGAGCAAGGGGAGTAGAAAGAGAGCAAGGGGAGTAGAAAGAGAGCAAGGGAGTAGAAAGAGAGCAAGGGGAGTAGAAAGAGAGAATGGGGGAGTAGAAAGAGAGCAAGGGGAGTAGAAAGAGAGCAAGGGGAGTAGAAAGAGAGCAATGGGAGTAGAAAGAGAGAATGGGGGAGTAGAAAGAGAGCAAGGGGAGTAGAAAGAGAGCAAGGGGAGTAGAAAGAGAGCAAGGGGAGTAGAAAGAGAGCAAGGGGAGTAGAAAGAGAGCAAGGGGAGTAGAAAGAGAGCAAGGGGAGTAGAAAGAGAGAATGGGGGAGTAGAAAGAGAGCAAGGGGAGTAGAAAGTGAGCAAGGGGAGTAGAAAGAGAGCAAGGGGAGTAGAAAGAGAGCAAGGGGAGTAGAAAGAGAGCAAGGGTAGTAGAAAGAGAGAATGGGGGAGAAAGAGGAGAAAGAGAGAAAGGAGGAGAAAGAGGAGAACAGAGGAGAAAGAGAGAAAGGAGGAGAAAGAGAGAAAGGGGGAGAAAGAGGAGAAAGAGAGAAAGGAGGAGAAAGAGGAGAACGGAGGAGAAAGAGAGAAAGGAGGAGAAAGAGGAGAACGGAGGAGAAAGAGAGAAAAGGGAAGAAATAGGAGAAAAAGAGAAAGGAGGAGAAAGAGGAGAAAGGAGGAGAAAGAGAGAAAGGGGGAGAAAGGAAGAAAGGAAGAGAAAGAGAGAAAGGAGGAGAAAGGAAGAAAGGAGGAGAACGAGAGAAAGGAGGAGAAAGAGGAGAAAGAGAGAAAGGGGAGAAAGACTAGAAAGAGAGCAAGGGGAGTAGAAAGAGAGCAAGGGGAGTAGAAAGAGAGCAAGGGGAGTAGAAAGAGAGCAAGGGGAGTAGAAAGAGAGCAAGGGGAGTAGAAAGAGAGCAAGGGGAGTAGAAAGAGAGAATGGGGGAGTAGAAAGAGAGCAAGGGGAGTAGAAAGAGAGCAAGGGGAGTAGAAAGAGAGCAAGGGGAGTAGAAAGAGAGCAAGGGAGTAGAAAGAGAGCAAGGGGAGTAGAAAGAGAGCAAGGGGAGTCGAAAGAGAGCAAGGGGAGTAGAAAGAGAGCAAGGGGAGTAGAAAGAGAGCAAGGGGAGTAGAAAGAGAGCAAGGGGAGTAGAATGAGAGCATGGGGGAGTAGAAAGAGAGCAAGGGGAGTAGAAAGAGAGCAAGGGGAGTAGAAAGAGAGCAAGAGGAGTAGAAAGAGAGCAAGGGGAGTAGAAAGAGAGCAAGGGGAGTAGAAAGAGAGCAAGGGGAGTAGAAAGAGAGCAAGGGGAGTAGAAAGAGAGAATGGGGGAGTAGAAAGAGAGCAAGGGGAGTAGAAAGAGAGCAAGGGGAGTAGAAAGAGAGCAAGGGGAGTAGAAAGAGAGCAAGGGGAGTAGAAAGAGAGCAAGGGGAGTAGAAAGAGAGAATGGGGGAGAAAGAGGAGAAAGGGAGAATGGGGAGTAGAAAGAGAGCAAGGGGAGTAGAAAGAGAGCAAGGGGAGTAGAAAGAGAGCAAGGGAGTAGAAAGAGAGCAAGGGAGTAGAAAGAGAGCAAGGGGAGTAGAAAGAGAGCAAGGGAGTAGAAAGAGAGCAAGGGGAGTAGAAAGAGAGCAAGGGGAGTAGAAAGAGAGCAAGGGGAGTAGAAAGAGAGAATGGGGGAGTAGAAAGAGAGCAAGGGGAGTAGAAAGAGAGAATGGGGGAGAAAGAGGAGAAAGAGAGAATGGGGAGTAGAAAGAGAGCAAGGGGAGCAGAAAGAGAGCAAGGGGAGTAGAAAGAGAGAATGGGGGAGAAAGAGGAGAAAGAGAGAATGGGAGTAGAAAGAGAGCAAGAAGTAGAAAGAGAGCAAGGGAGTAGAAAGAGAGCAAGGGGAGTAGAAAGAGAGCAAGGGGAGTAGAAAGAGAGCAAGGGAGTAGAAAAGAGAATGGGGGAGTAGAAAAGAGCGAGGGAGTAGAAAGAGAGCAAGGGAGTAGAAAGAGAGCAAGGGGAGTAGAAAGAGAGCAAGGGGAGTAGAAAGAGAGAATGGGGGAGAAAGGAGAAAGGGAGAATGGGGAGTAGAAAGAGAGCAAGGGGAGTAGAAAGAGAGCAAGGGGAGTAGAAAGAGAGCAAGGGGAGTAGAAAGAGAGCAAGGGAGTAGAAAAGAGAGCAAGGGGAGTAGAAAGAGAGCAAGGGGAGTAGAAAGAGAGCAAGGGGAGTAGAAAGAGAGAATGGGGAGTAGAAAGAGAGCAAGGGGAGTAGAAAGAGAGAATGGGGAGAAAGGAGGAGAAAGAGAATGGGGAGTAGAAAGAGAGCAAGGGAGCAGAAAGAGAGCAAGGGGAGTAGAAAGAGAGCAAGGGAGTAGAAAGAGAGCAAGGGGAGTAGAAAGAGAGCAAGGGGAGTAGAAAGAGAGAATGGGGGAGAAAGAGGAGAAAGAGAGAATGGGGAGTAGAAAGAGAGCAAGGGGAGTAGAAAGAGAGCAAGGGGAGTAGAAAGAGAGAATGGGGAGAAAGAGGAGAAAGAGAGCAAGGGAGTAGAAAGAGAGCAAGGGGAGTAGAAAGAGAGCAAGGGGAGTAGAAAGAGAGAAGGGGGAGAAAGAGGAGAAAGAGAGCAAGGGGAGTAGAAAGAGAGAAAGGGGGAGAAAGAGGAGAAAGAGAGAATGGGGAGTAGAAAGAGAGCAAGGGGAGTAGAAAGAGAGCAAGGGGAGTAGAAAGAGAGAAAGGGGGAGAAAGAGGAGAAAGAGAGAAGGGGGAGTAGAAAGAGAGCAAGGGGAGTAGATAGAGAGCAAGGGGAGTAGAAAGAGAGAAGGGGGAGAAAGAGGAGAAAGAGAGCAAGGGGAGTAGAAAGAGAGAAAGGGGGAGAAAGAGGAGAAAGAGAGAATGGGGAGTAGAAAGAGAGCAAGGGAGTAGAAAGAGAGCAAGGGGAGTAGAAAGAGAGCAAGTGGAGTAGAAAAGAGAAAGGGGAGAAAGAGGAGTAGAAAGAGAGCAAGGGGAGTAGAAAGAGAGCAAGTGGAGTAGAAAGAGAGAAGGGGGAGAAAGAGGGTAGAAAGAGAGCAAGGGGAGTAAAAATAGAGAAAGGAGTAGTAGAAACAGAGCAAGGGGAGTAGAAAGAGAGAAAGGGAGAAAGGAAGAAGGGGGAGAAAGAGAGCAAGGGTGAAAGGGGAGAAAGAGAGAAAGGGGCAGAAAGGGAGAAAGAGAGAAAGGGGGGAGAAAGGGAGAAAGAGAGAAAAGGGAGAAAGGGGAGAAAGAGAGAAAGGGGGAGAAAGGGAGAAAGAGAGAAAGGGGAGTAGAAAGAGAGCAAGGGGAGAAAGCGGAGAAAGAGAGAAAGGGAGTAGAAAGAGAGCAAGGGAGTAGAAAGAGAGCAAGGGAGTAGAAAGAGAGCAAGGGGAGTAGAAAGAGAGAATGGGGGAGAAAGAGGAGAAAGAGAGAATGGGGAGTAGAAAGAGAGCAAGGGGAGTAGAAAGAGAGCAAGGGGAGTAGAAAGAGAGCAAGGGGAGTAGAAAGAGAGCAAGGGAGTAGAAAGAGAGAATGGGGGAGAAAGAGGAGAAAGAGAGAATGGGGAGTAGAAAGAGAGCAAGGGGAGTAGAAAGAGAGCAAGGGAGTAGAAAGAGAGAATGGGGGAGAAAGAGGAGAAAGAGAGAATGGGGAGTAGAAAGAGAGCAAGGGGAGTAGAAAGAGAGAATGGGGGAGAAAGAGGAGAAAGAGAGAATGGGGAGTAGAAAGGGAGCAAGGGGAGTAGAAAGAGAGCAAGGGGAGAGAAGAGAGAATGGGGGAGAAAGAGGAGAAAGAGAGAATGGGAGTAGAAAGAGAGCAAGGGGAGTAGAAAGAGAGCAAGGGGAGTAGAAAGAGAGCAAGGGGAGTAGAAAGAGAGAAAGGGGGAGAAAGAGGATAAAGAGAGAAAGGAGGAGAAATGAAGAATGGGGAGTAGAAAGAGAGCAAGGGGAGTAGAAAGAGAGAAAGGGGGAGAAAGAGGATAAAGAGAGAAAGGAGGAGAAAGGAAGAATGGGGAGTAGAAAGAGAGCAAGGGGAGTAGAAAGAGAGCAAGGGGAGTTGAAAGAGAGCAAGGGGAGTAGAAAGAGAGCCAGGGGAGTAGAAAGAGAGCAAGGGGAGTAGAAAGAGAGCAAGGGGAGTAGAAAGAGAGCAAGGGGAGTAGAAAGAGAGCAAGGGGAGTAGAAAGAGAGAATGGGGAGTAGAAAGAGAGCAAGGGGAGTAGAAAGAGAGCAAGGGGAGTAGAAAGAGAGAATGGGGAGTAGAAAGAGAGCAAGGGGAGTAGAAAGAGAGCAAGGGGAGTAGAAAGAGAGCAAGGGGAGTAGAAAGAGAGCAAGGGGAGTAGAAAGAGAGCAAAGGGAGTAGAAAGAGAGCAAGGGGAGTAGAAAGAGAGAATGGGGGAGTAGAAAGAGAGCAAGGGGAGTAGAAAGAGAGCAAGGGGAGTAGAAAGAGAGCAAGGGGAGTAGAAAGAGAGCAAGGGGAGTAGAAAAGAGAATGGGGGAGAAAGAGGAGAAAGAGAGAAAGGAGGAGAAAGAGAGAAAGTGGGAGAAAAGAGGAGAAAGAGAGAAAGGAGGAGAAAGAGGAGAACGGAGGAGAAAGAGAGAAAGGAGGAGAAAGAGGAGAACGGAGGAGAAAGAGGAGAAAGAGAGAAAGGAGGAGAAAGAGGAGAACGGAGGAGAAAGAGAGAAAGGAGGAGAAAGAGGAGAACAGAGGAGAAAGAGAGAAAGGAGGAGAAAGAGAGAAAGGGGGAGAAAGAGGAGAAAGAGAGAAAGGAGGAGAAAGAGGGGAACGGAGGAGAAAGAGAGAAAGGAGGAGAAAGAGGAGAACGGAGGAGAAAGAGGAGAAAGAGAGAAAGGAGGAGAAAGAGGAGAACGGAGGAGAAAGAGAGAGAAAGGAGGAGAAAGAGAGAGGAAGGAGGAGAAAGAGAGAGAAAGGATGAGAACGAAAGAAAGGGGGAGAAAGAGAGAAAGGAGGAGAAAGGAAGAAAGGAGGAGAAAGAGAGAGAAAGGAGGAGAAAGAAAGAAAGGAGGAGAAAGAGAGAAAGGAGGAGAAAGAGAGAAAGGGGGAGAAAGAGGAGAAAGAGAGAAAGGAGGAGAAAGAGGAGAACGGAGGAGAAAGAGAGAAAGGAGGAGAAAGAGGAGAACAGAGGAGAAAGAGAGAAAGGGGGAGAAAGAGGAGAAAGAGAGAAAGGAGGAGAAAGAGGGGAACGGAGGAGAAAGAGAGAAAGGAGGAGAAAGAGGAGAACGGAGGAGAAAGAGGAGAAAGAGAGAAAGGAGGAGAAAGAGGAGAACGGAGGAGAAAGAGAGAGAAAGGAGGAGAAAGAGAGAGGAAGGAGGAGAAAGAGAGAGAAAGGATGAGAACGAAAGAAAGGGGGGAGAAAGAGAGAAAGGAGGAGAAAGGAAGAAAGGAGGAGAAAGAGAGAGAAAGGAGGAGAAAGAAAGAAAGGAGGAGAAAGAGAGAAAGGAGGAGAAAGAGAGAAAGGGGGAGAAAGAGGAGAAAGAGAGAAAGGAGGAGAAAGAGGAGAACGGAGGAGAAAGAGAGAAAGGAGGAGAAAGAGGAGAACAGAGGAGAAAGAGAGAGAAAGGAGGAGAAAGAGAGAAAGTGGGAGAAAGAGGAGAAAGAGAGAAAGGAGGAGAAAGAGGAGAACGGAGGAGAAAGAGAGAAAGGAGGAGAAAGAGGAGAACGGAGGAGAAAGAGGAGAAAGAGAGAAAGGAGGAGAAAGAGGAGAACGGAGGAGAAAGAGAGAAAGGAGGAGAAAGAGGAGAACAGAGGAGAAAGAGAGAAAGGGGAGAAAGAGAGAAAGGGGGAGAAAGAGGAGAAAGAGAGAAAGGAGGAGAAAGAGGAGAACGGAGGAGAAAGAGAGAAAGGAGGAGAAAGAGGAGAACGGAGGAGAAAGAGAGAAAGGGGAAGAAATAGGAGAACGGAGGAGAAAGAGAGAAAGGGAAGAAATAGGAGAAAAAGAGAAAGGAGGAGAAAGAGGAGAAAGGAGGAGAAAGAGAGAAAGGGGGAGAAAGGAAGAAAGGAAGAGAAAGAGAGAAAGGAGGAGAAAGGAAGAAAGTAGGAGAACGAGAGAAAGGAGGAGAAAGAGGAGAAAGAGAGAAAGGGGAGAAGAAAGAATGAAAGGGGAGTAGAAAGAGAGCAAGGGGAGTAGAAAGAGAGCAAGGGGAGTAGAAAGAGAGCAAGGGGAGTAGAAAGAGAGCAAGGGGAGTAGAAAGAGAGCAAGGGGAGTAGAAACAGAGAATGGGGAGTAGAAAGAGAGCAAGGGGAGTAGAAAGAGAGCAAGGGAGTAGAAAGAGAGCAAGGGGAGTAGAAAGAGAGCAAGGGGAGTAGAAAGAGAGCAAGGGGGGTAGAAAGAGAGCAAGGGAGTAGAAAGAGAGCAAGGGGAGTAGAAAGAGAGCAAGGGGAGTAGAAAGAGAGCAAGGGAGTAGAAAGAGAGCAGGGGAGTAGAAAGAGAGCAAGGAGGGTAGAAAGAGAGCAAGGGGAGTAGAAAGAGAGCAAGGGGGTAGAAAGAGAGCAAGGGGAGTAGAAAGAGAGAATGGGGGAGAAAGAGGAGAAAGAGAGAATGGGGAGTAGAAAGAGAGCAAGGGGAGTAGAAAGAGAGCAAGGGGAGTAGAAAAGAGAATGGGGGAGAAAGAGGAGAAAGAGAGAATGGGGAGTAGAAAGAGAGCAAGGGGAGTAGAAAGAGAGAATGGGGAGAAAGAGGAGAAAGAGAGAATGGGGAGTAGAAAGGGAGCAAGGGGAGTAGAAAGAGAGCAAGGGAGTAGAAAGAGAGAATGGGGGAGAAAGAGGAGAAAGAGAGAATGGGGAGTAGAAAGAGAGCAAGGGGAGTAGAAAGAGAGCAAGGGAGTAGAAAGAGAGCAAGGGGAGTAGAAAGAGAGAAAGGGGAGAAAGAGGATAAAGAGAGAAAGGAGGAGAAATGAAGAATGGGGAGTAGAAAGAGAGCAAGGGGAGTAGAAAGAGAGAAAGGGGGAGAAAGAGGATAAAGAGAGAAAGGAGGAGAAAGGAAGAATGGGGAGTAGAAAGAGAGCAAGGGGAGTAGAAAGAGAGCAAGGGGAGTTGAAAGAGAGCAAGGGGAGTAGAAAGAGAGCCAGGGAGTAGAAAGAGAGCAAGGGAGTAGAAAGAGAGCAAGGGGAGTAGAAAGAGAGCAAGGGAGTAGAAAGAGAGCAGGGGAGTAGAAAGAGAGAATGGGAGTAGAAAGAGAGCAAGGGGAGTAGAAAGAGAGCAAGGGGAGTAGAAAGAGAGAATGGGGAGTAGAAAGAGAGCAAGGGAGTAGAAAGAGAGCAAGGGGAGTAGAAAGAGAGCAAGGGGAGTAGAAAGAGAGCAAGGGGAGTAGAAAGAGAGCAAAGGGAGTAGAAAGAGAGCAAGGGGAGTAGAAAGAGAGAATGGGGGAGTAGAAAGAGAGCAAGGGGAGTAGAAAGAGAGCAAGGGGAGTAGAAAGAGAGCAAGGGGAGTAGAAAGAGAGCAAGGGGAGTAGAAAGAGAGAATGGGGGAGAAAGAGGAGAAAGAGAGAAAGGAGGAGAAAGAGAGAAAGTGGGAGAAAGAGGAGAAAGAGAGAAAGGAGGAGAAAGAGGAGAACGGAGGAGAAAGAGAGAAAGGAGGAGAAAGAGGAGAACGGAGGAGAAAGAGGAGAAAGAGAGAAAGGAGGAGAAAGAGGAGAACGGAGGAGAAAGAGAGAAAGGAGGAGAAAGAGGAGAACAGAGGAGAAAGAGAGAAAGGAGGAGAAAGAGAGAAAAGGGGGAGAAAGAGGAGAAAGAGAAAGGAGGAGAAAGAGGGGAACGGAGGAGAAAGAGAGAAAGGAGGAGAAAGAGGAGAACGGAGGAGAAAGAGGAGAAAGAGAGAAAGGAGGAGAAAGAGGAGAACGGAGGAGAAAGAGAGAGAAAGGAGGAGAAAAGAGAGAGGAAGGAGGAGAAAGAGAGAGAAAGGATGAGAACGAAAGAAAGAAAGGGGAGAAAGAGAGAAAGGAGGAGAAAGGAAGAAAGGAGGAGAAAGAGAGAGAAAGGAGGAGAAAGAAAGAAAGGAGGAGAAGAGAGAAAGGAGGAGAAAGAGAGAAAGGGGGAGAGAAGAAAGGAGGAGAAAGAGAGAAAGGAGGAGAAAGAGGAGAACGGAGGAGAAAGAGAGAAAGGAGGAGAAAGAGGAGAACAGAGGAGAAAGAGAGAAAGGGGGAGAAAGAGGAGAAAGAGAGAAAGGAGGAGAAAGAGGGGAACGGAGGAGAAAGAGAGAAAGGAGGAGAAAGAGGAGAACGGAGGAGAAAGAGGAGAAAGAGAGAAAGGAGGAGAAAGAGGAGAACGGAGGAGAAAGAGAGAGAAAGGAGGAGAAAGAGAGAGGAAGGAGGAGAAAGAGAGAGAAAGGATGAGAACGAAAGAAAGGGGGAGAAAGAGAGAAAGGAGGAGAAAGGAAGAAAGGAGGAGAAAGAGAGAGAAAGGAGGAGAAAGAAAGAAAGGAGGAGAAAGAGAGAAAGGAGGAGAAAGAGAGAAAGGGGGAGAAAGAGGAGAAAGAGAGAAAGGAGGAGAAAGAGGAGAACGGAGGAGAAAGAGAGAAAGGAGGAGAAAGAGGAGAACAGAGGAGAAAGAGAGAAAGGAGGAGAAAGAGAGAAAGTGGGAGAAAGAGGAGAAAGAGAGAAAGGAGGAGAAAGAGGAGAACGGAGGAGAAAGAGAGAAAGGAGGAGAAAGAGGAGAACGGAGGAGAAAGAGGAGAAAGAGAGAAAGGAGGAGAAAGAGGAGAACGGAGGAGAAAGAGAGAAAGGAGGAGAAAGAGGAGAACAGAGGAGAAAGAGAGAAAGGGGGAGAAAGAGAGAAAGGGGGAGAAAGAGGAGAAAGAGAGAAAGGAGGAGAAAGAGGAGAACGGAGGAGAAAGAGAGAAAGGAGGAGAAAGAGAGAGAAAGGAGGAGAAAGAGAGAGGAAGGAGGAGAAAGAGAGAGAAAGGATGAGAACGAAAGAAAGGGGGAGAAAGAGAGAAAGGAGGAGAAAGGAAGAAAGGAGGAGAAAGAGAGAGAAAGGAGGAGAAAGAAAGAAAGGAGGAGAAAGAGAGAAAGGAGGAGAAAGAGAGAAAGGGGAGAAAGAGAGAGAAAGAGAGAAAGGAGGAGAAAGAGGAGAACGGAGGAGAAAGAGAGAAAGGAGGAGAAAGAGGAGAACAGAGGAGAAAGAGAGAAAGGAGGAGAAAGAGAGAAAGTGGGAGAAAGAGGAGAAAGAGAGAAAGGAGGAGAAAGAGGAGAACGGAGGAGAAAGAGAGAAAGGAGGAGAAAGAGGAGAACGGAGGAGAAAGAGGAGAAAGAGAGAAAGGAGGAGAAAGAGGAGAACGGAGGAGAAAGAGAGAAAGGAGGAGAAAGAGGAGAACAGAGGAGAAAGAGAGAAAGGGGGAGAAAGAGAGAAAGGGGGAGAAAGAGGAGAAAGAGAGAAAGGAGGAGAAAGAGGAGAACGGAGGAGAAAGAGAGAAAGGAGGAGAAAGAGGAGAACGGAGGAGAAAGAGAGAAAGGGGAAGAAATAGGAGAACGGAGGAGAAAGAGAGAAAGGGGAAGAAATAGGAGAAAAAGAGAAAGGAGGAGAAAGAGGAGAAAGGAGGAGAAAGAGAGAAAGGGGGAGAAAGGAAGAAAGGAAGAGAAAGAGAGAAAGGAGGAGAAAGGAAGAAAGTAGGAGAACGAGAGAAAGGAGGAGAAAGAGGAGAAAGAGAGAAAGGGGAGAAGAAAGAATGAAAGGGGAGTAGAAAGAGAGCAAGGGGAGTAGAAAGAGAGCAAGGGGAGTAGAAAGAGAGCAAGGGGAGTAGAAAGAGAGCAAGGGAGTAGAAAGAGAGCAAGGGGAGTAGAAACAGAGAATGGGGGAGTAGAAAGAGAGCAAGGGAGTAGAAAGAGAGCAAGGGGAGTAGAAAGAGAGCAAGGGGAGTAGAAAGAGAGCAAGGGAGTAGAAAGAGAGCAAGGGGGTAGAAAGAGAGCAAGGGGAGTAGAAAGAGAGCAAGGGGAGTAGAAAGAGAGCAAGGGGAGTAGAAAGAGAGCAAGGGGAGTAGAAAGAGAGCAAGGGGAGTAGAAAGAGAGCAAGGAGGGTAGAAAGAGAGCAAGGGGAGTAGAAAGAGAGCAAGGGGAGTAGAAAGAGAGCAAGGGGAGTAGAAAGAGAGCAAGGGGAGTAGAAAGAGAGAATGGGGGAGTAGAAAGAGAGCAAGGGGAGTAGAAAGAGAGCAAGGGAGTAGAAAGAGAGCAATGGGAGTAGAAAGAGAGAATGGGGGAGTAGAAAGAGAGCAAGGGGAGTAGAAAGAGAGCAAGGGGAGTAGAAAGAGAGCAAGGGGAGTAGAAAGAGAAGCAAGGGGAGTAGAAAGAGAGCAAGGGGAGTAGAAAGAGAGCAAGGGAGTAGAAAGAGAATGGGGGAGTAGAAAGAGAGCAAGGGGAGTAGAAAGTGAGCAAGGGGAGTAGAAAGAGAGCAAGGGGAGTAGAAAGAGAGCAAGGGGAGTAGAAAGAGAGCAAGGGTAGTAGAAAGAGAGAATGGGGGAGAAAGAGGAGAAAGAGAGAAAGGAGGAGAAAGAGGAGAACAGAGGAGAAAGAGAGAAAGGAGGAGAAAGAGAGAAAGGGGGAGAAAGAGGAGAAAGAGAGAAAGGAGGAGAAAGAGGAGAACGGAGGAGAAAGAGAGAAAGGAGGAGAAAGAGGAGAACGGAGGAGAAAGAGAGAAAAGGAAGAAATAGAGAAAAAGAGAGAAAGGAGGAGAAAGAGGAGAAAGGAGGAGAAAGAGAGAAAGGGGGAGAAAGGAAGAAAGGAAGAGAAAGAGAGAAAGGAGGAGAAAGGAAGAAAGGAGGAGAACGAGAGAAAGGAGGAGAAAGAGGAGAAAGAGAGAAAGGGGAGAAAGACTAGAAAGAGAGCAAGGGGAGTAGAAAGAGAGCAAGGGGAGTAGAAAGAGAGCAAGGGGAGTAGAAAGAGAGCAAGGGGAGTAGAAAGAGAGCAAGGGGAGTAGAAAGAGAGCAAGGGGAGTAGAAAGAGAGAATGGGGGAGTAGAAAGAGAGCAAGGGGAGTAGAAAGAGAGCAAGGGGAGTAGAAAGAGAGCAAGGGGAGTAGAAAGAGAGCAAGGGGAGTAGAAAGAGAGCAAGGGGAGTAGAAAGAGAGCAAGGGGAGTCGAAAGAGAGCAAGGGGAGTAGAAAGAGAGCAAGGGGAGTAGAAAGAGAGCAAGGGGAGTAGAAAGAGAGCAAGGGGAGTAGAATGAGAGCATGGGGGAGTAGAAAGAGAGCAAGGGGAGTAGAAAGAGAGCAAGGGGAGTAGAAAGAGAGCAAGAGGAGTAGAAAGAGAGCAAGGGAGTAGAAAAAGAGAGCAAGGGGAGTAGAAAGAGAGCAAAGGAGTAGAAAGAGAGCAAGGGGAGTAGAAAGAGAGAATGGGGGAGTAGAAAGAGAGCAAGGGGAGTAGAAAGAGAGCAAGGGGAGTAGAAAGAGAGCAAGGGGAGTAGAAAGAGAGCAAGGGGAGTAGAAAGAGAGCAAGGGGAGTAGAAAGAGAGAATGGGGGAGAAAGAGGAGAAAGGGAGAATGGGGAGTAGAAAGAGAGCAAGGGGAGTAGAAAGAGAGCAAGGGGAGTAGAAAGAGAGCAAGGGGAGTAGAAAGAGAGCAAGGGGAGTAGAAAGAGAGCAAGGGGAGTAGAAAGAGAGCAAGGGGAGTAGAAAGAGAGCAAGGGGAGTAGAAAGAGAGCAAGGGGAGTAGAAAGAGAGCAAGGGGAGTAGAAAGAGAGCAAGGGGAGTAGAAAGAGAGATGGGGGAGTAGAAAGAGAGCAAGGGGAGTAGAAAGAGAGAATGGGGGAGAAAGAGGAGAAAGAGAGAATGGGGAGTAGAAAGAGAGCAAGGGGAGCAGAAAGAGAGCAAGGGGAGTAGAAAGAGAGAATGGGGGAGAAAGAGGAGAAAGAGAGAATGGGGAGTAGAAAGAGAGCAAGAAGTAGAAAGAGAGCAAGGGGAGTAGAAAGAGAGCAAGGGGAGTAGAAAGAGAGCAAGGGGAGTAGAAAGAGAGCAAGGGGAGTAGAAAGAGAGAATGGGGGAGTAGAAAGAGAGCGAGGGGAGTAGAAAGAGAGCAAGGGGAGTAGAAAGAGAGCAAGGGGAGTAGAAAGAGAGCAAGGGGAGTAGAAAGAGAGAATGGGGGAGAAAGAGGAGAAAGGGAGAATGGGGAGTAGAAAGAGAGCAAGGGGAGTAGAAAGAGAGCAAGGGGAGTAGAAAGAGAGCAAGGGGAGTAGAAAGAGAGCAAGGGGAGTAGAAAGAGAGCAAGGGGAGTAGAAAGAGAGCAAGGGGAGTAGAAAGAGAGCAAGGGGAGTAGAAAGAGAGAATGGGGGAGTAGAAAGAGAGCAAGGGGAGTAGAAAGAGAGAATGGGGGAGAAAGAGGAGAAAGAGAGAATGGGGAGTAGAAAGAGAGCAAGGGGAGCAGAAAGAGAGCAAGGGGAGTAGAAAGAGAGCAAGGGGAGTAGAAAGAGAGCAAGGGGAGTAGAAAGAGAGCAAGGGGAGTAGAAAGAGAGAATGGGGGAGAAAGAGGAGAAAGAGAGAATGGGGAGTAGAAAGAGAGCAAGGGGAGTAGAAAGAGAGCAAGGGGAGTAGAAAGAGAGAATGGGGGAGAAAGAGGAGAAAGAGAGCAAGGGGAGTAGAAAGAGAGCAAGGGGAGTAGAAAGAGAGCAAGGGGAGTAGAAAGAGAGAAAGGGGGAGAAAGAGGAGAAAGAGAGCAAGGGGAGTAGAAAGAGAGAAAGGGGGAGAAAGAGGAGAAAGAGAGAATGGGGAGTAGAAAGAGAGCAAGGGGAGTAGAAAGAGAGCAAGGGGAGTAGAAAGAGAGAAAGGGGGAGAAAGAGGAGAAAGAGAGAAAGGGGAGTAGAAAGAGAGCAAGGGGAGTAGAAAGAGAGCAAGGGGAGTAGAAAGAGAGAAAGGGGGAGAAAGAGGAGAAAGAGAGCAAGGGGAGTAGAAAGAGAGAAAGGGGGAGAAAGAGGAGAAAGAGAGAATGGGGAGTAGAAAGAGAGCAAGGGGAGTAGAAAGAGAGCAAGGGGAGTAGAAAGAGAGCAAGTGGAGTAGAAAGAGAGAAAGGGGGAGAAAGAGGAGTAGAAAGAGAGCAAGGGGAGTAGAAAGAGAGCAAGTGGAGTAGAAAGAGAGAAAGGGGGAGAAAGAGGAGTAGAAAGAGAGCAAGGGGAGTAAAAATAGAGAAAGGGGAGTAGAAACAGAGCAAGGGGAGTAGAAAGAGAGAAAGGGGGAGAAAGGAAGAAAGGGGGAGAAAGAGAGCAAGGGTGAAAGGGGGAGAAAGAGAGAAAGGGGCAGAAAGGGGAGAAAGAGAGAAAGGGGAGGAGAAAGGGAGAAAGAGAGAAAGGGGGAGAAAGGGGAGAAAGAGAGAAAGGGGGAGAAAGGGGAGAAAGAGAGAAAGGGGAGTAGAAAGAGAGCAAGGGGGAGAAAGCGGAGAAAGAGAGAAAGGGGAGTAGAAAGAGAGCAAGGGGAGTAGAAAGAGAGCAAGGGGAGTAGAAAGAGAGCAAGGGGAGTAGAAAGAGAGAATGGGGGAGAAAGAGGAGAAAGAGAGAATGGGGAGTAGAAAGAGAGCAAGGGGAGTAGAAAGAGAGCAAGGGGAGTAGAAAGAGAGCAAGGGGAGTAGAAAGAGAGCAAGGGGAGTAGAAAGAGAGAATGGGGGAGAAAGAGGAGAAAGAGAGAATGGGGAGTAGAAAGAGAGCAAGGGGAGTAGAAAGAGAGCAAGGGGAGTAGAAAGAGAGAATGGGGGAGAAAGAGGAGAAAGAGAGAATGGGGAGTAGAAAGAGAGCAAGGGGAGTAGAAAGAGAGAATGGGGGAGAAAGAGGAGAAAGAGAGAATGGGGAGTAGAAAGGGAGCAAGGGGAGTAGAAAGAGAGCAAGGGGAGTAGAAAGAGAGAATGGGGGAGAAAGAGGAGAAAGAGAGAATGGGGAGTAGAAAGAGAGCAAGGGGAGTAGAAAGAGAGCAAGGGGAGTAGAAAGAGAGCAAGGGGAGTAGAAAGAGAGAAAGGGGGAGAAAGAGGATAAAGAGAGAAAGGAGGAGAAATGAAGAATGGGGAGTAGAAAGAGAGCAAGGGGAGTAGAAAGAGAGAAAGGGGGAGAAAGAGGATAAAGAGAGAAAGGAGGAGAAAGGAAGAATGGGGAGTAGAAAGAGAGCAAGGGGAGTAGAAAGAGAGCAAGGGGAGTAGAAAGAGAGCAAGGGGAGTAGAAAGAGAGAATGGGGAGTAGAAAGAGAGCAAGGGGAGTAGAAAGAGAGCAAGGGGAGTAGAAAGAGAGAAAGGGGGAGAAAGAGGAGTAGAAAGAGAGCAAGGGGAGTAAAAATAGAGAAAGGGGAGTAGAAACAGAGCAAGGGGAGTAGAAAGAGAGAAGGGGGGAGAAAGAGAGCAAGGGGAGTAGAAAGAGAGCAAGGGGAGTAGAAAGAGAGAATGGGGAGTAGAAAGAGAGCAAGGGGAGTAGAAAGAGAGCAAGGGGAGTAGAAAGAGAGCAAGGGGAGTAGAAAGAGAGCAAGGGGAGTAGAAAGAGAGCAAGGGGAGTAGAAAGAGAGAAAGGGGGAGAAAGAGGAGTAGAAAGAGAGCAAGGGGAGTAAAAATAGAGAAAGGGGAGTAGAAACAGAGCAAGGGGAGTAGAAAGAGAGAAGGGGGAGAAAGGAAGAAAGGGGGAGAAAGAGAGCAAGGGTGAAAGGGGGAGAAAGAGAGAAAGGGGCAGAAAGGGGAGAAAGAGAGAAAGGGAGGAGAAAGGGAGAAAGAGAGAAAGGGGGAGAAAGGGAGAAAAGAGAGAAAGGGGGAGAAAGGGGAGAAAGAGAGAAAGGGGAGTAGAAAGAGAGCAAGGGGAGTAGAAAGAGAGCAAGGGGAGTAGAAAGAGAGCAAGGGGAGTAGAAAGAGAGCAAGGGGAGTAGAAAGAGAGAATGGGGAGTAGAAAGAGAGCAAGGGAGTAGAAAGAGAGCAAGGGGAGTAGAAAGAGAGCAAGGGGAGTAGAAAGAGAGCAAGGGGAGTAGAAAGAGAGCAAGGGGAGTAGAAAGAGAGCAAGGGGAGTAGAAAGAGAGAAAGGGGGAGAAAGAGGAGTAGAAAGGGAGCAAGGGGAGTAAAAATAGAGAAAGGGGAGTAGAAACAGAGCAAGGGGAGTAGAAAGAGAGAAAGGGGGAGAAAGGAAGAAAGGGGGAGAAAGAGAGCAAGGGTGAAAGGGGAGAAAGAGAGAAAGGGGCAGAAAGGGGAGAAAGAGAGAAAGGGGAGGAGAAAGGG
>NC_060187.1:82800301-82802801 GCF_021184085.1 Oncorhynchus gorbuscha
TATAGTCTCCACATTGACTCTGTACCGGTACCCCCTGTATATAGTCTCCACATTGACTCTGTACCGCTACCCCCTGTATATAGTCTCCACATTGACTCTGTACTGGTACTCCCTGTATATAGTCTCCACATTGACTCTGTACCGGTACCCCCTGTATATAGTCTCCACATTGACTCTGTACCGGTACCCCCTGTATATAGTCTCCACATTGACTCTGTACTGGTTCCTTCCTGTATATAGTCTCCACATTGACTCTGTACCGGTACCCCCTGTATATAGTCTCCACATTGACTCTGTACCGTTCCCCTGTATATAGTCTCCACATTGACTCTGTACCGGTACCCCCTGTATATAGCCTCCACATTGACTCTGTACCGGTACCCCCTCTATATAGCCTCCACATTGACTCTGTACCGGTACCCCCTGTATATAGTCTCCACATTGACTCTGTACTGGTACTTCCTGTATATAGTCTCCACATTGACTCTGTACCGGTACCCCCTGTATATAGTCTCCACATTGACTCTGTACCGGTACCCCCTGTATATAGTCTCCACATTGACTCTGTACTGGTACTTCCTGTATATAGTCTCCACATTGACTCTGTACCGGTACCCCCTGTATATAGTCTCCACATTGACTCTGTACCGGTACCCCCTGTATATAGTCTCCACATTGACTCTGTACTGGTACTTCCTGTATATAGTCTCCACATTGACTCTGTACCGGTACCCCCTGTATATAGTCTCCACATTGACTCTGTACTGGTACTTCCTGTATATAGTCTCCACATTGACTCTGTACCGGTACCCCCTGTATATAGCCTCCACATTGACTCTGTACCGGTACCCCCTGTATATAGCCTCCACATTGACTCTGTACCGGTACCCCCTGTATATAGTCTCCACATTGACTCTGTACTGGTACTTCCTGTATATAGTCTCCACATTGACTCTGTACCGGTACCCCCTGTATATAGCCTCCACATTGACTCTGTACCGGTACCCCCTCTATATAGCCTCCACATTGACTCTGTACCGGTACCCCCTGTATATAGTCTCCACATTGACTCTGTACTGGTACTTCCTGTATATAGTCTCCACATTGACTCTGTACTGGTACCCCTGTATATAGTCTCCACATTGACTCTGTACCGGTACCCCTGTATATAGTCTCCACATTGACTCTGTACTGGTACTTCCTGTATATAGTCTCCACATTGACTCTGTACCGGTACCCCTGTATATAGTCTCCACATTGACTCTGAATTATTTGTAATTCTTATCTCTTACTTTTTTATAGGTATTCTCTTAAAACCCTGTATATAGTCTCCACATTGACTCTAAACCTGTTGTATTCCCTCATATACAAATCCACATTGACTTTGAATGAATGTACCCCCTCTATATAGCCTCCACATTGACGCCGGTACCCCTGTATATAGTCTCCACATTGACTCTGTACTGGTACTTCCTGTATATAGTCTCCACATTGACTCTGAGACCCCTGTATATAGTCTCCACATTGACTCTGTACCGGTACCCCTGTTTAGTCTCCACATTGACTCTGTACTGGTACTTCCTGTATATAGTCTCCACATTGACTCTGTACTGGTACTTCCTGTATATAGTCTCCACATTGACTCTGTACCGGTACCCCCTGTATATAGTCTCCACATTGACTCTGTACCGGTACCCCCTGTATATAGCCTCCACATTGACTCTGTACCGGTACCCCCTGTATATAGTCTCCACATTGACTCTGTACTGGTACCCCCTGTATATAGTCTCCACATTGACTCTGTACTGGTACTTCCTGTATATAGTCTCCACATTGACTCTGTACTGGTACTTCCTGTATATAGTCTCCACATTGACTCTGTACCGGTACCCCCTGTATATAGTCTCCACATTGACTCTGTACCGGTACCCCCTGTATATAGCCTCCACATTGACTCTGTACCGGTACCCCCTGATAATTATAGTCTCCACATTGACTCTGTACCGGTACCCCTGTATATAGTCTCCACATTGACTCTGTACCGGTACCCCCTGATATATAGTCTCCACATTGACTCTGTACAGGGTACCCCCTGTATATAGTCTCCACATTGACTCTGTACACAAACCCCTGTATATAGTCTCCACATTGACTCTGGCCGGTACCCCTGTATACAGTCTCCACATTGACTCTGTACCGGTACCCCCTGTATATAGTCTCCACATTGACTCTGTACCGGTACCCCCTGTATATAGTCTCCACTATTGTTATTTCCTGCTGCTCCTGAATTATTTGTAATTCTTATCTCTTACTTTTTTTATAGGTATTCTCTTAAAACTGAATTGTTGGTTAAGGGCTTGTAAGTAAGCATTTCCCTGTAAGGTCTAAACCTGTTGTATTCGGCTCATGTGACAAATACAATGTGATTTGAATGAATGTTGCTGGGGGTGCGCTACAACACACAGTGAACAAATTAGCAACACCGGACCACAGAGGCATC
>NC_060187.1:82805301-82827224 GCF_021184085.1 Oncorhynchus gorbuscha
TGCAGGACATGCTGGTTTGGAGTGACGATTAGTACAGTTAAAAACAGGACATGCTGGTTTGGAGTGACGATTAGTACAGTTAAATGCAGGACATGCTGGTTTGGAGTGACGATTAGTACAGTTAAATGCAGGACATGCTGGTTTGGAGTGACGATTAGTACAGTTAAATGCAGGACATGCTGGTTTGGAGTGACGATTAGTACAGTTAAATGCAGGACATGCTGGTTTGGAGGACGATTAGTACAGTTAAATGCAGGACATGCTGGTTTGGAGTGACGATTAGTACAGTTAAAAACAGGACATGCTGGTTTGGAGTGACGATTAGTAAATGCAGGACATGCTGGTTTGGAGTGACGATTAGTACAGTTAAAAACAGGACATGCTGGTTTGGAGTGACGATTAGTACAGTTAAATGCAGGACATGCTGGTTTGGAGTGACGATTAGTACAGTTAATGCAGGACATGCTGGTTTGGAGTGACGATTAGTACAGTTAATGCAGGACATGCTGGTTTGGAGTGACGATTAGTACAGTTAAAAACAGGACATGCTGGTTTGGAGTGACGATTAGTACAGTTAAAAACAGGACATGCTGGTTTGGAGTGACGATTAGTACAGTTAAATGCAGGACATGCTGGTTTGGAGTGACGATTAGTACAGTTAAATGCAGGACATGCTGGTTTGGAGTGACGATTAGTACAGTTAAATGCAGGACATGCTGGTTTGGAGTGACGATTAGTACAGTTAAATACAGGACATGCTGGTTTGGAGTGACGATTAGTACAGTTAAATGCAGGACATGCTGGTTTGGAGTGACGATTAGTACAGTTAATGCAGGACATGCTGGTTTGGAGTGACGATTAGTACAGTTAAAAACAGGACATGCTGGTTTGGAGTGACGATTAGTACAGTTAAATGCAGGACATGCTGGTTTGGAGTGACGATTAGTACAGTTAAATGCAGGACATGCTGGTTTGGAGTGATGATTAGTACAGTTAAATGCAGGACATGCTGGTTTGGAGTGACGATTAGTACAGTTAAATGCAGGACATGCTGGCATGGTGACTCTCTGTAAAACCTTAAAAAGGGGACCTTATATAAAGGATAAATGATTGTTTATGTTTGTAGACTATCATTATCATTTCTGCAACTGTGTCATTTTGTCATCATAAAGAATAACCTCAGACATACACCGGAGTTTGGAATTTAAAATCTATTCAATTATTTCAAACATAGTGTGAGCCAATCCTCCATCTACACGGCCATCCTCTGTCATCCTCTCTCAGCCCCTCAGACATTGGTCAGCCCCTCCATCTGCTCTTGACTCCGCCCTCTCACCTGGATTACACACCACACCCCCTTAGGTGCATGTGCAAAGAGCGTGGATTGGTCTGTGTCGGCACATGGTTCTGTGTGACTAATTTAGTAGTCGGAATGGATCACTATTGAATTAAATATCTCCATTTGTAGCGTACTATAAAATAATTCAATGTGGGGATTGAACTTAATAAACTATTTTTAAAGGCCAAAACGGCCATCTGAAAACATTTTTTGGCCTGTTCTGACGATAGCTCAGTTGGTAGAGCATGGCGCTTGTAACGCCAGGGTAGTGGGTTCGATCCCCAGGACCACCCATATGTAGAATGCATGCATTCTCATGACTGTAAGTCGCTTTGGATAAAAGCATCTGCTAAATGGCATATATTATTATTATTATTATCATAATTTACATAGTCTTTCTAGGGAAGACCTGGGCCCATATTCACAAAGTATCTAAGATCGGTTTGAACTTTTAGTTATATTGACAGATCCTAGATCAGTACTTCTACTCTGAGATACTTTGTGGATAGGGGCACAGGGTTTTTGGCACCGCTAGGTTGCTAAGCACTAGCCAACCAGCAGAGCTCATGACATGCTCCAGACCGGACATGGGGGCCTGGTGTAGACTCCCACCTGTGCCAACTGAAGTACTGTAAGTATTTTGGCAGGAATGCCAGGTGGCATAGGTCTATTCGTTTTCTTTCATATTGTTCTTTGTCTTGTCAGTCTTTTTTCTAAATATTTTGGCAACCATCATTTTGTACCACCTATATTTTAATAAAACTTCAGCATCATTTTAAACTTTCTTTGCCTTCTGCTGTCCATACTCTTAAGGGAAGAAGAGGAGAGGAAGACATTTGATGCACCACACCCTCATCTCACACAAGTCGGCGCACCTCACACCTCTAAAACACTATGGAATGTTGACACCGCCCATGCGTTCCACTGATTGGTTTAAAGTTTCCTGGATCCCTCCCTCGCCCATGGCCCTCTCGCCGGTGCTCCTCCCAACCCAAATCACAGCGCTCCAGACAGGACCCATTGACACCTATCAACTCTAATTCGGAAAACGCTGCTATTTTAACCTAGCATACTCATAGTTCAGCAGGTGATTATCAACAACTTGCAAGTTAACTTTAGGCATATACTCTTTAAGTTAGTGTACTTTTAAAAGTGTATTTTTGACATAAGGAAATAAGTTGTGCTGCAGCAGAATAAAGGAGGCTATCCTTTTCAGTATCAGGCAGCAACTTTACCAAACTATCTGACTTTCTTGTGTTCAGCTTTTGAGGAGTCTCTCCATCGTTTGACATGATTCACCATGCAACAACGGTTTGCACATAGGATGTACCCCGAAAGGAAGGTATTTTGGTGAATTAGTTTGAGAACGTAGGAACGGGAATATTGCGTCAATAAAGGTGATTCTACTCCGCGTTAATCGTGGCCACTAGTCTACCTGCCACGGAATTATTTCAACCAACCACTTCCACCCCGGTCCCCTCGTGCTGTCTTTCAGTGGGTCGCCTGCCTCGCCCGTTAACCGTGATGACGTGCGGTTGGAGTCCGGGAGCTGTCACGGTTTGGAGAACTACTGTTTTCCTGCTCAACATCGCGTGCGCAGCGTCGGCCAAGAGACACGTCGTCTACTGGAACTCCACCAACACTAGGTGAGTTAAGTGTTTCTTGAACAACCAGGGAATCTTCCCCGCTGCTCTGAAGCTGGAGAGAATAGTTTAGGGATTGTTCATTTGGAACAAGTCCATGAACTTTACTTTCCCATTATCTCACGTTTCTGCATGAGTAGCCCACGTCCTTTTGCATTAGCCTACTGCACAGACAGGACAACACCATAGTGTTTATGCATATTAGTCCACTGAGTGAACTCGAAGCACATTGAGATTGGGCAACGTTCAACCTCCAACCCCGTGGTGCCCTAACTGAACTGTGTGATAGGTCTAACTATAACAGGAGTCAGGACTTCTCCTTCCTACATTAATGTCAAACATCCAACCCTGTGGTGCCCTAACTGAACTGTGTGATAGGTTTAACTATAACAGGAGTCAGGACTTCTCCTTCCTACATTAATGTCAAACCTCCAACCCTGTGGTGCCCTAACTGAACGGTGTGATAGGTTTAACTATAACAGGAGTCAGGACTTCTCCTTCCTACATTCATGTTAAACCTCCAACCCTGCTTTTACCTGTATTGACATGCTCACCTGCACGGTTATGCAAGAACTAACCTTTCAAACGGTGATGGCTGCCCATGCAGCTCTACAGGCATGAGTCAAGTTGTGCTGACAGCTTCTCCAACACACCCACATTACCCAGTCCTTTACTAATGCATAACCCACCACTAGTCTTCATCATACCCTGGTGACGACAGCTTCTCCAACACACCCACATTACCCAGTCCTTTACTAATGCATAACCACCACTAGTCTTCATCATACCCTGGTGAAGACAGCTTCTCCAACACACCCACATTACCCAGTCCTTTACTAATGCATAACCCACCACTAGTCTTCATCATACCCCTACCCAGGCATAACCCACCACTAATCTTCATCATACCCTGGTGAAGACAGCTTCTCCAACACACCCACATTACCCAGTCCTTTACTAATGCATAACCCACCACTAGTCTTCATCATACCCTGGTGAAGACAGCTTCTCCAACACACCCACATTACCCAGTCCTTTACTAATGCATAACCCACCACTAGTCTTCATCATACCCTGGTGAAGACAGCTTCTCCAACACACCCACATTACCCAGTCCTTTACTAATGCATAACCCACCACTAGTCTTCATCATACCCTGGTGAAGACAGCTTCTCATCAACACACCCACATTACCCAGTCCTTTACTAATGCATAACCCACCACTAGTCTTCATCATACCCTGGTGAAGACAGCTTCTCCAACACACACACATTACCCAGTCCTTTACTAATGCATAACCCACCACTAGTCTTCATCATACCCTGGTGAAGACAGCTTCTCCAACACACACACATTACCCAGTCCTTTACTAATGCATAACCCACCACTAGTCTTCATCATACCCTGGTCCTTTACTAATGCATAACCCACCACTAGTCTTCATCATACCCTGGTGAAGACAGCTTCTCTAACACACCCACATTACCCAGTCCTTTACTAATGCATAACCCACCACTAGTCTTCATCATACCCTGGTGAAGACAGCTTCTCTAACACACACACATTACCCAGTCCTTTACTAATGCATAACCCCACCACTAGTCTTCATCATACCCTGGTGCTGACAGCTTCTCCAACACACCCACATTACCCAGTCCTTTACTAATGCATAACCCACCACTAGTCTTCATCATACCCTGGTGAAGACAGCTTCTCCAACACACCCACATTACCCAGTCCTTTACTAATGCATAACCCACCACTAGTCTTCATCATACCCTGGTGAAGACAGCTTCTCTAACACACCCACATTACCCAGTCCTTTACTAATGCATAACCCACCACTAGTCTTCATCATACCCTGGTGAAGACAGCTTCTCTAACACACCCACATTACCCAGTCCTTTACTAATGCATAACCCACCACTAGTCTTCATCATACCCTGGTGAAGACAGCTTCTCTAACACACCCACATTACCCAGTCCTTTACTAATGCATAACCCACCACTAGTCTTCATCATACCCTGGTGAAGACAGCTTCTCCAACACACACACATTACCCAGTCCTTTACTAATGCATAACCCACCACTAGTCTTCATCATACCCTGGTGCTGACAGCTTCTCTAACACACCCACATTACCCAGTCCTTTACTAATGCATAACCCACCACTAGTCTTCATCATACCCTGGTGACGACAGCTTCTCCAACACACCCACATTACCCAGTCCTTTACTAATGCATAACCCACCACTAGTCTTCATCATACCCTGGTGCTGACAGCTTCTCTAACACACCCACATTACCCAGTCCTTTACTAATGCATAACCCACCACTAGTCTTCATCATACCCTGGTGAAGACAGCTTCTCTAACACACCCACATTACCCAGTCCTTTACTAATGCATAACCCACCACTAGTCTTCATCATACCCTGGTGAAGACAGCTTCTCTAACACACCCACATTACCCAGTCCTTTACTAATGCATAACCCACCACTAGTCTTCATCATACCCTGGTGAAGACAGCTTCTCTAACACACCCACATTACCCAGTCCTTTACTAATGCATAACCCACCACTAGTCTTCATCATACCCTGGTGAAGACAGCTTCTCTAACACACCCACATTACCCAGTCCTTTACTAATGCATAACCCACCACTAGTCTTCATCATACCCTGGTGAAGACAGCTTCTCTAACACACCCACATTACCCAGTCCTTTACTAATGCATAACCCACCACTAGTCTTCATCATACCCTGGTGAAGACAGCTTCTCTAACACACCCACATTACCCAGTCCTTTACTAATGCATAACCCACCACTAGTCTTCATCATACCCTGGTGCTGACAGCTTCTCTAACACACCCACATTACCCAGTCCTTTACTAATGCATAACCACCACTAGTCTTCATCATACCCTGGTGAAGACAGCTTCTCCAACACACCCACATTACCCAGTCCTTTACTAATGCATAACCCACCACTAGTCTTCATCATACCCTGGTGAAGACAGCTTCTCCAACACACACACATTACCCAGTCCTTTACTAATGCATAACCCACCACTAGTCTTCATCATACCCTGGTGAAGACAGCTTCTCTAACACACCCACATTACCCAGTCCTTTACTAATGCATAACCCACCACTATTCTTCATCATACCCTGGTGCTGACAGCTTCTCCAACACACCCACTTTACCCAGTCCTTTACTAATGCATAACCCACCACTAGTCTTCATCATACCCTGGTGAAGACAGCTTCTCCAACACGCCCACATTACCCAGTCCTTTACTAATGCATAACCCACCACCACATCATACCCTGGTGAAGACAGCTTCTCTAACACACACACATTACCCAGTCCTTTACTAATGCATAACCCACCACTAGTCTTCATCATACCCTGGTGAAGACAGCTTCTCCAACACGCCCACATTACCCAGTCCTTTACTAATGCATAACCCACCACCACATCATACCCTGGTGAAGACAGCTTCTCTAACACACACACATTACCCAGTCCTTTACTAATGCATAACCCACCACTAGTCTTCATCATACCCTGGTGAAGACAGCTTCTCCAACACGCCCACATTACCCAGTCCTTTACTAATGCATAACCCACCACCACATCATACCTTGGTGCTGACAGCTTCTCTAACACACCCACATTACCCAGTCCTTTACTAATGCATAACCCACCACTAGTCTTCATCATACCCTGGTGAAGACAGCTTCTCTAACACACACACATTACCCAGTCCTTTACTAATGCATAACCCACCACTAGTCTTCATCATACCCTGGTGAAGACAGCTTGGCTGTTGAAACATTGGTAATAAATGACTACATCTGAGCTCCTAGAGTGTGCAGCACTTTTCTTTTTAAAGAGGAAAAGCAATAGACCTAGTTTGAATGAATACTTTACAGATGTATTCTTCCCTCCTTCCTTCATGGAGGTAATGATCACTGCTCTGACATGACTGTGTTTAGTTGAGGTAATGATCACTGCTCTGACGTGACTGTGTTAGTTGAGGTAATGATCACTGCTCTGACGTGACTGTGTTAGTTGAGGTAATGATCACTGCTCTGACGTGACTGTGTTAGTTGAGGTAATGATCACTGCTCTGACATGACTGTGTTTAGTTGAGGTAATGATCACTGCTCTGACGTGACTGTGTTAGTTGAGGTAATGATCACTGCTCTGACGTGACTGTGTTAGTTGAGCTAATGATCACTGCTCTGACGTGACTGTGTTAGTTGAGGTAATGATCACTGCTCTGACGTGACTGTGTTAGTTGAGGTAATGATCACTGCTCTGACGTGACTCTGCTCTGACATGACTGTGTTTAGTTGAGGTAATGATCACTGCTCTGACGTGACTGTGTTAGTTGAGGTAATGATCACTGCTCTGACGTGACTGTGTTAGTTGAGGTAATGATCACTGCTCTGACGTGACTGTGTTAGTTGAGGTAATGATCACTGCTCTGACGTGACTGTGTTAGTTGAGGTAATGATCACTGCTCTGACGTGACTGTGTTAGTTGAGGTAATGATCACTGCTCTGACGTGACTGTGTTAGTTGAGGTAATGATCACTGCTCTGACGTGACTGTGTTAGTTGAGGTAATGATCACTGCTCTGACGTGACTGTGTTAGTTGAGGTAATGATCACTGCTCTGGCGTGACTGTGTTAGTTGAGGTAATGATCACTGCTCTGGCGTGACTGTGTTAGTTGAGGTAATGATCACTGCTCTGGCGTGACTGTGTTTAGTTGAGGTAATGATCACTGCTCTGGCGTGACTGTGTTTAGTTGAGGTAATGATCACTGCTCTGACGTGACTGTGTTAGTTGAGGTAATGATCACTGCTCTGACGTGACTGTGTTAGTTGAGGTAATGATCACTGCTCTGACGTGACTGTGTTAGTTGAGGTAATGATCACTGCTCTGGCGTGACTGTGTTAGTTGAGGTAATGATCACTGCTCTGGCGTGACTGTGTTAGTTGAGGTAATGATCACTGCTCTGGCGTGACTGTGTTAGTTGAGGTAATGATCACTGCTCTGGCGTGACTGTGTTAGTTGAGGTAATGATCACTGCTCTGACGTGACTGTGTTAGTTGAGGTAATGATCACTGCTCTGACGTGACTGTGTTAGTTGAGGTAATGATCACTGCTCTGACGTGACTGTGTTAGTTGAGGTAATGATCACGGTTCTGGCATGACTGTGTTAGTTCTGTAGTGGAAATCCTTGCGTTCACTTGTCTAGCCATGTTGTGGTAGTGATTTATATGTAGGAAGCATTCAAACAGGGTCCTAGATACTGAACTATTCTGCTGACAGGTGTGTTTGACTCCAAACCACCGCCATGTGTAAGTGTTTAGTTGGTAATGGGAGCGTGCTATGTGGTTTTGTATAGTGTGTGTGTGTGTGTGTAATGAGTTGATTGGGGACAGTCCTCAGGCAGAGAGAGGTTCACCTGCAGATCCAGGTGTTACCAAGCAGCTAATTGAAGACTAGAGCTGTGGAAGCTTTACTACCTCTGGGTGTCCTATATCTTACTAACCGACTGTCCGGCCAGACAGGTAGGTAGGGGCCCCAGCAACATACAGGGCTGTGTTCATCAATCACTGATCTGATTGGCCTGAAAGGGATACTTCAGAATTTGTACAATTTATAATGTATCTGCCTCCAGTATTAAGGAGGTTGGAGATCATTTCAGCATTGGCTTGTGAAACTAACGCTAGTTATCAACTTCATTCAAACTGCACATGGAGATATAAATGGTATCCAGGAGTTCATCTGACTCTGGGGAAGTAGATAAAGGGCCTCATTAGGTTGGGCGGTATACAATGTACTGGGGGATTTGGAAATAGTTTTTAAAAATACAGTTGTAACTATTTCTTTTAAGTTTTTCAATAAATGTGTTTGTAGCTGATAAAGCAGATTGCTTTCTTCATTTCACCGTTCTTCACTATTTCCCATTATAAAGGTTACCGTAGTTCACCAGAACAGTTGAGCCAGTCAGGTGTTTGTTAACAGCACAACAGGAGAAAGCGGGAGCAGGTGTGTCCAGTTGTCTATTGACAGGCGTTGTGTTTTATATTGAAAGTCAAGTGTTTTTCTGCTTCAAAAGAGTGATCAGGGGCGAGCAAGTATTGTTTTCCTTCGCAACAAAATGTATTGGTGCAACACATTTGTCAGGAGTGCAACGCTACTCGCCTGGCAGCCACACAAGGAAATGAGCTTACAATGAAAAAGTGATTTTTTTTTTTTTTACAATTCATGGCCATCACATTTCTAATGTTTATCATAGAAAGAATGTAGCCAGCAACATTTGGTCATGTTTTGTTTAAAGTTAATCTTGCATTTGACCAGAAAGTAGGCTACCGGATGCCTGTTTGTGAATTCCCATCCGAGTGGAGGAATGCAATTAGAATAAGAATCATTTTAGATCTGCGTTCATAAAATGCTGCAAGATATTATTTTATGCATTTGATCTTTTTGCTTTTGTGAAAAACGCAGAAAACACAACCCCTAAGTTGAACTTGATAGTTATCTAAGTAAGTGGCTGAATTAAGGAGGAGACGGGGCATCATTCGCTTGTAAATGTCCAAACTCACCAACAATTATATTTGTTAGCGCTTACCAATATATGTATATCCTGATGAGCTGGATTGCCTGTCTTTGCATATATTTAGCTAACAGCTTCCATGGAAATGAGCTATTACTTGTGCTAATTTTGTCAGTATTCTGGTAATAGACACCCAATGGGCTTTTTTCCCTTTTGTGGCACCCCCTTGTGTAATTAGCCGGTAATAGCGTAAATCCCTGGATGAGAGAAGGACGCAATGATGATATGAAAATCTGGATACCGCCCAAACCTAGGCCTCATTGCCAAAATCCCAAAGTATCCCTTAAACCTAAAGTAAATATTTTAACGTGGTCCAAATGTTAAGAAATGCATACTTCCTCCGTTCCCTGAGGAAATCTGACCTGCATGTATGTGATTGGATGACTGAACGTATGGTTGCCATCCTACTGTTTTCACCAATTAAATATAAATTCCTCAAGGAATGAAGGAAGAGTTATATAACTATTTGGAACGGGGCCCTGGAATTGTGAACCACCTAAAATTGCTTGGGAAACACCGCTGCACCTCTCAGGGGAAGCTGGAAGGGTCACACTCTGTGGCAAGGAAAACACTTTCTGCTGCACCACCACCCAATCAGAAACCCATCAGTGTGTCTGTGATACTGCACCCAGGACAGGGTCCCCAGGGGCCAGAGTGTGTGTGTTGTTGCTCTCATGCCCACTCTCCTGCACCTCCCTCTTCTCCCTCATCCTTCTATCCCCTGCCCTCTCCTCTCTCTCTCTGTCCAGAGCAGGATATTGGCTGTGTGATTAGTTTAGGTTCAGCCATTTTCCCTGAGCTGCTGTTGAGAAGCTATAGGCTGTCCCAAGGCCCATAAACCTGGTCAAGCGACCACTGCCTCAATCTACCTCTGTCTCTGCAATATACCACACCACAGTGCTCTCTTAACTACATATCTAGGATCAGCTCACCCTCCCCAAACCCGATCCTTAACCATTAAGGCTGAACAACAAAACTGACCTGATATCAGTGTCTAGTGGCGTCATCCTACTGCAGTGAGGGTCTAGTGGAGGACCGAGAGGGGCGACAGCTGACATTTAACATTAACACCAGGCTCCTACAGTCACAACACACAGCAGGCTGCTGTTAATATAGATGATTTAGGACCCTGGCTTGTCACCTTTTCCCATAGAAATCCAGATTTATAGTTTTAATGAAGTAGAAGCAGTGATGTGTGAACAGGGGTTTATAAAGTCAGCCATCTAGTTAAAATGCCTAGAACAAAGACTATAGCCTGGCTGCTGTAATGTATTACTGCTGCACAATTAGCTAGCAGACTCTTCGCTAGCACTTTATAAAACGCTCATTAATATATATTAATAAACTCATTTACATAGTATGTCTTACTAATAAATGAGTATTTTGACAATTATAAATGTGTCATTTTAAGCATTACACACATTTATATGCAATAATAGTAATTGCTTAGTAATTGAACGTTATTAAAAAAGTGATTAAATAAGTGATTAAAGTTATTGAAGTGTATCTGGCTCTAGTCTAAATCAAAGATTTACAGCAGGAGAGTTAGACATGTAGATTTGTTTTGTTGTCATTTTATATCCTGAATGATTGTTTTCTACAGGAGCTGTCTCATTGACCAGGACTCCACATTCTCCATCTGTGTGGTACTTCCTGGTTTAAATTAAGGTGAAATAAAACGACAGTTAAAAACCAAAGTTAATTTAGTGGTGAGTGCGTAGCTACAGTATAGTATGCAGCCTTCTGTCCCAGTGTGTAGCAGGCTGGGGCTAGTTCTCTGCTGTGGATTTAGACTCCACTCATGGGTTTTGGTTTACCTTGAAGAATCTGTGGCTCCAAACTAGTTTACCACGTAGGTGACCATGCATGTCTGTACATAGGTCTGGCCTCTACTCGTTCTGCCACATGCTTAGTTCTGCCATTTTGGTTTTCATACACCAAACAGAGACAGCGATATGGAGTATCTGCTCCTTTATCCTCTGTTCTCGGTTCGCTCACCCTCTCCTCCTTTACACACGCTAACAACCTTCAGTCCTCCTCCTTTACACACACTAACAACCTTCAGTCCTCCTCCTTTACACACACTAACAACCTTCAGTCCTCCTCCTTTACACACGCTAACAACCTTCAGTCCTCCTCCTTTACACACACTAACAACCTTCAGTCCTCCTCCTTTACACACACTAACAACCTTCAGTCCTCCTCCTTTACACACGCTAACAACCTTCAGTCCTCCTCCTTTACACCCCCCCCCCCCCTCTGTCCTCCAGGGGTGACAGCTTACATTTAAAACTAGTAGTGTATTTGTGGTTTGAAATTTCAGACTTGATTATCCCTTCCCTTATGAAAAATGTATCAACCTCTATGAAGATGTCCATTTAATTATAATTCACAGTTTGTTGAGGATTATTTTCCCTCAACAAGTTTGGGACACTTATTGTATATGTAAGGAGTACCAGCTCACCTGTCTCTCTCTGCAGTAGAAGGTATTACATTAGTATTTATGTTTGTTTCTTTATTGAAAATGCATTTGATTATTTTACAGCTCCTCTGTGTAATTTTCATCAGGTACCTGGGTTCATGTACTGTACTGTAGACACTGAATGGAAAGCTGACAGTCTGTGTAATATTCATCATGTACCTGTGTTCATGTACTGTAGACACTGAATGGAAAGCTGAATGAAGGAAGAGTACCCCACCTCTTTAAGGAATACCTAGGATAGGATAAGTAATCCTTCTCACCCCCCCCCCCTTTAAGATTTAGATGCACTATTGTAAAGTGACTGCTCTACTGGATGTCATAAGGTGAATGCACCAATTTGTAAGTCGCTCTGGATAAGAGCGTCTGCTAAATGACTTAAATGTAATGTAATGTAAATGACAGTCTGTGTAATATTTATAATGTACCTGGGTTCATGTACTGTACTGTAGACAGTGAATGGAAAGCTGACCGTGTCTGTAATATTTATAATGTACCTGGGTTCATGTACTGTACTGTAGACACTGAATGGAAAGCTGACAGTGTCTGTAATATTTATAATGTACCTGGGTTCATGTACTGTAGACACTGAATGGAAAGCTGACCGTGTCTGTAATATTTATAATGTACCTGGGTTCATGTACTGTACTGTAGACACTGAATGGAAAGCTGACAGTGTCTGTAATATTCATCAGGTACCTGGGTTCATGTACTGTACTGTAGACACTGAATGGAAAGCTGACAGTGTCTGTAATATTTATAATGTACCTGGGTTCATGTACTGTACTGTAGACACTGAATGGAAAGCTGACAGTGTCTGTAATATTCATCAGGTACCTGGGTTCATGTACTGTACTGTAGACACTGAATGGAAAGCTGACAGTGTAATTGGACCTAATCAGGGGAGTTATGATTACACTAGTAGACTTGTTTCTCTTTCCTATCTCTCGTGTGTGTGTGTGTGTGTGTGTGTGTGTGTGTGTGTGTGTGTGTGTGTGTGTGTGTGTGTCTCCAGCTCAGTGATAATCTCAGTCCTCCCCTGGTAAATGATTAACATGAAGAAGCTGTGAACTATAATCAACAAGACTAAAGTGTGGTAATTACCACTCTATTCCCTGTCCTGCTAACACCATCCCTTCATCTCTCACTCTCCTATCTGTGTTGATGATGCTCATGCGTTGTCTTGCCTGACGTAGTAAACATTGTGCTTTATGTTGTGTGTTTGTGTGTGTACCAGGAGGCAGTCTGACTCTGTAGTTGTGTACAAAACAATGTGTTGCAGTGATACCAGTCATTTGTCGCAGGCTGAATCAATGTTTCTGCCCATTGTGCTGCACTAAAGTTAATTTCAGTAGAACAATGACTCTGTCAGGGTGTGTCCTAGTCTGTGAACTTGTTTCTTGGGTGCATGTGTTCAGGGTTGTGTGTGTTTCCGTCACCAGAGCAGGGCTGAGATACAACCCTTTACTGGAAAGACCAACACTCAGTCACAGGAAGTCTCTCCTTGAAGCTTTCAAAACAAGACACACGCTCCTAAAACAGAGACATTTCATAAAGGGTTATTTTCTAGGTTTTCCTTTTCCAATAAAGTAGTGAGATACTGAAGCACATGGCAGACTTAATGGTTTGTATTTCAACAAACAAGGACCTTTCTCCCTGCATGTGAACTTCCTCCTACTGAGAACTGATAAGGAAAGGCCTAACTGGGAGGACCAACCCCACGTCTCAGACAGTGATAAGGAAAGGCCTAACTGGGAGGACCAACCCCACGTCTCAGACAGTGATAAGGAAAGGCTTAACTGGGAGGAAAACCCCAGGTCTCAGACAGTGATAAGGAAAGGCTTAACTGGGAGGAAAACCCCAGGTCTCAGACAGTGATAAGGAAAGGCTTAACTGGGAGGACCAACCCAAGTCTCAGACAGTGATAAGGAAAGGCCTAACTGGGAGTACCAACCCAGGTCTCAGACAGTGATAAGGAAAGGCCTAACTGGGAGGACCAACCCAGGTCTCAGACAGTGATAAGGAAAGGCCTAACTGGGAGGACCAACACCAGGTCTCAGACAGTGATAAGGAAAGGCCTAACTTGGAGAAAGACCCCAGGTCTCAGACAGTGATAAGGAAAGGCCTAACTGGGAGTACCAACACCAGGTCTCAGACAGTGATAAGGAAAGGCCTAACTGAGAGGACCAACACCAGGTCTCAGACAGTGATAAGGAAAGGCCTAACTGAGAGGACCAACACCAGGTCTCAGACAGTGATAAGGAAAGGCCTAACTGGGAGGACCAACACCAGGTCTCAGACAGTGATAAGGAAAGGCCTAACTGGGAGGACCAACACCAGGTCTCAGACAGTGATAAGGAAAGGCCTAACTGGGAGAAATACCCCAGGTCTCAGACAGTGATAAGGAAAGGCCTAACTGGAAGGAAAACCCCAGGTCTCAGACAGTGATAATAAAAGGCCTAACTGGGAGGACCAACCCAGGTCTCAGACAGTGATAAGGAAAGGCCTAACTGGGAGGACCAACCCAGGTCTCAGACAGTGATAAGGAAAGGCCTAACTGGGAGGACAAACACCAGGTCTCAGACAGTGATAAGGAAAGGCCTAACTGGGAGGACCAACCCAGGTCTCAGACAGTGATAAGGAAAGGCCTAACTGGGAGGACCAACACCAGTTCTCAGACAGTGATAAGGAAAGGCCTAACTGGGAGGACCAACCCAGGTCTCAGACAGTGATAAGAAAAGGCCTAACTGGGAGGACCAACACCAGGTCTCTCAGGAAACTAACTGGGAGTGATATAAAGAAAGGCCTAACTGGGAGGACCAACACCAGGTCTCAGACAGTGATAAGGAAAGGCCTAACTGGGAGGACCAACCCAGGTCTCAGACAGTGATAAAAAAGGCCTAACTGGGAGGACCAACACCAGGTGTCAGACAGTGATAAGGAAAGGTGCCAAGTTCTATGACAGAGTATAATTTAAATTGGTTGTTGTTTTGATTCAACTTGTAGTTAATCTAGGTTTGACAAAGTGTCAGAGGATGTGTTTTTGGAGGGAGGGTGTAGACCAGAGACTTGTATTGTACTGTGACTGCCATGTCTGTCTGTCTGTAAACATTACCCTACCTGGCCTCAATCTATAAATCATTCTAACAAATCCATTCAAATGTGAATTTTTGTATTGAATTTGAGCACCGTCGAGGTGTGTGTGTGTGTGTGTGTGTGTGTGTGTGTGTGTGTGTGTGTGTGTGTGTGTGTGTGTGTGTGTGTGTGTGTGTGTGTGTGTGTGTGTGTGTGTGTGTGTGTGTGTGTGTGTGTGTGTGTGTGTGTGTGTGTGTGTGATCCACAGTACTGTGAGGAGCCAGCCGGCTAGAGACGGCTGTATTACCCCTCTGAATGAAATCTTATGTAAACGAGCTGCCAAACAGAAAATACAAACCTGCAGCAAGCAATTGAGGTGGACACACACACACACACACACACACACACACACTGTTGTAAAGGAGTTATTTTGGGTGGAGAGGGTGAGAGAGAGAGGCCTTGCACTCTGTCTGTATCAGCCTCTCAGATAGTCATGGTGCTGAGTGCATTTACAGAGCGGCTAGAATACCTCTGGTCAAGGTATTTAGGAAATATCGATACCAATTTAAATGATAGATATAATCACTGACTCCTTGCATTATCACTGGACTACATATGGACCCAAACCGGCCCCAGACCCCTCTCCATATCTCGCCATTTCTCTCTGTGGACAATCATTATTGATTTTATTTAGTGCATCTAATATTGACTGTAGAGTGAATGTCTTCGTGTCCTGAAACGGCTGTTGTCCAGGGACAGATAAAGTTTGGATAGCAGGTCTGTCGGCATGGACACTCAAGCGGCTTCTGTTCGGCCCAAAATGGCTGCCATGTGACATGGAGGCTCGGGATGACGCAGACCAGCAGCAGTGTGTGGGAATCATCTTGTATGCATTAAACATCAACCAAGCAATCTTTAAGAAAATGTATTGTTTTGTAGAACCGTATATTACAGAGTTTTCACTCTATCATCAAATCTGGACCTCCAAAATGGTCCTGCATATAATGGAATATGAATGTTAGAAGTTTTCAAAAGATTCTGTTTGTCTCAGCTGAAATATATAGAAATGACTGAAATGGTTAACACTGTCTCAACTCCCTCTGCTTTACCACTGTGTTCTCCTTCATCACACACACACACACACACACACACACACACACACACACACACACACACACACACACACACACACACACACACACACACACACACACACACACACACATCTCAGAAGCCTTGCCAAGAGGCAGCCAGGGAATTCCCTGCTATAGAAAAATGGAATTAGTATTGACCGAGGAGGATGAGGTACAGGGAGAAGCAGAGGAACCTCGATTCTAGAACAGTACAGGAGCCTACAAGGCATTTGACACAAATCCTGTGTTTTATACCTTTTTATTTAACAAGCAAGTCAGTTAAGAACACATTCTTATTTTCAATTACGGCCTAGGAACGGTGGGTTAACTGCCTGTTCAGGGGCAGAACGACAGATTTTCCCCTTGTCAGCTCAGGGGTTCCAATCTTGCAACCGCAGTTAACTAGTCCAACGCTCTAACCATTGCACTCCACGAGTAGCCTGCCTGTTACGCAATTAAATTGCTAGCTAGCATTAAACTTATCTTGGTTCGAGCCCAGGTAGGGGCGAGGAGAGGGACGGAAGCTATACTGTTACATTGGTTACATTGGCAATACTATAGTGCCTATAAGAACATCCAATAGTCAAATGTATATGAAATACAAATGGTAGAGAGAGAAATAGTCCTATAAATACTATATTAACTACAACCTAAAACCTCTTACCTTGGAATATTGAAGTCTCATGTTAAAAGGAACCACCAGCTTTCATGTGTTCTCATGTTGAGCAAGGAACTGAAACATGAGCTTTTTTACATGGCACATATTTTACATGGCACATATTACCTTCTCCAACACTTTTTTTTGCATTATTTAAACCAAATTGAATATGTTTCATTATTTATTTGAGGCTAAATCGATTTTATTGATGTTTTATATTAAGTTAAAATAAGTGTTCATTCAGTATTGTTGTAATTGTCATTATTACAAATAAAAAATTAAAAAATCTTCAGATGAATTGGTATCGGCTTTTTTGGTCCTCCAATAATCGTTATCGGCGTCAAATCATAATCAGTCGAACTCTGGAGAGGCAGGGTGGACTAGTGTGTTACTCTGTACAGTAGAGTGTAGGTTAGTGGAGAGGTAGGGTGGACTAGTGTGTTACTCTGTACAGTAGAGTGTAGGTCAGTGGAGAGGTAGGGTGGACTAGTGTGTTACTCTGTACAGTAGAGTGTAGGTCAGTGGAGAGGCAGGGTGGACTAGTGTGTTACTCTGTACAGTAGAGTGTAGGTCAGTGGAGAGGCAGGGTGGACTAGTGTGTTACTCTGTACAGTGGAGTGTAGGTCAGTGGAGAGGTAGGGTGGACTAGTGTGTTACTCTGTACAGTAGAGTGTAGGTTAGTGGAGAGGTAGGGTGGACTAGTGTGTTACTCTGTACAGTAGAGTGTAGGTCAGTGGAGAGGTAGGGTGGACTAGTGTGTTACTCTGTACAGTAGAGTGTAGGTTAGTGGAGAGGTAGGGTGGACTAGTGTGTTACTCTGTACAGTGGAGTGTAGGTCAGTGGAGAGGTAGGGTGGACTAGTGTGTTACTCTGTACAGTAGAGTGTAGGTTAGTGGAGAGGTAGGGTGGACTAGTGTGTTACTCTGTACAGTGGAGTGTAGGTCAGTGGAGAGGTAGGGTGGACTAGTGTGTTACTCTGTACAGTAGAGTGTAGGTTAGTGGAGAGGCAGGGTGGACTAGTGTGTTACTCTGTACAGTAGAGTGTAGGTTAGTGGAGAGGTAGGGTGGACTAGTGTGTTACTCTGTACAGTGGAGTGTAGGTCAGTGGAGAGGTAGGGTGGACTAGTGTGTTACTCTGTACAGTAGAGTGTAGGTTAGTGGAGAGGTAGGGTGGACTAGTGTGTTACTCTGTACAGTAGAGTGTAGGTCAGTGGAGAGGTAGGGTGGACTAGTGTGTTACTCTGTACAGTAGAGTGTAGGTCAGTGGAGAGGCAGGGTGGACTAGTGTGTTACTCTGTACAGTAGAGTGTAGGTTAGTGGAGACGCAGGGTGGACTAGTGTGTTACTCTGTACAGTAGAGTGTAGGTCAGTGGAGAGGTAGGGTGGACTATTGTGTTACTCTGTACAGTAGAGTGTAGGTTAGTGGAGAGGTAGGGTGGACTAGTGTGTTACTCTGTACAGTAGAGTGTAGGTTAGTGGAGAGGTAGGGTGGACTAGTGTGTTACTCTGTACAGTAGAGTGTAGGTTAGTGGAGAGGTAGGGTGGACTAGTGTGTTACTCTGTACAGTGGAGTGTAGGTCAGTGGAGAGGTAGGGTGGACTAGTGTGTTACTCTGTACAGTAGAGTGTAGGTTAGTGGAGAGGCAGGGTGGACTAGTGTGTTACTCTGTACAGTAGAGTGTAGGTTAGTGGAGAGGTAGGGTGGACTAGTGTGTTACTCTGTACAGTGGAGTGTAGGTCAGTGGAGAGGTAGGGTGGACTAGTGTGTTACTCTGTACAGTAGAGTGTAGGTTAGTGGAGAGGTAGGGTGGACTAGTGTGTTACTCTGTACAGTAGAGTGTAGGTCAGTGGAGAGGTAGGGTGGACTAGTGTGTTACTCTGTACAGTAGAGTGTAGGTCAGTGGAGAGGCAGGGTGGACTAGTGTGTTACTCTGTACAGTAGAGTGTAGGTTAGTGGAGACGCAGGGTGGACTAGTGTGTTACTCTGTACAGTAGAGTGTAGGTCAGTGGAGAGTGTGTTACTCTGTACAGTAGAGAGGTAGGGTGGACTAGTGTGTTACTCTGTACAGTAGAGTGTAGGTCAGTGGAGAGGCAGGGTGGACTAGTGTGTTACTCTGTACAGTAGAGTGTAGGTCAGTGGAGAGGCAGGGTGGACTAGTGTGTTACTCTGTACAGTAGAGTGTAGGTCAGTGGAGAGGCAGGGTGGACTAGTGTGTTACTCTGTACAGTAGAGTGTAGGTCAGTGGAGAGGCAGGGTGGACTAGTGTGTTACTCTGTACAGTAGAGTGTAGGTCAGTGGAGAGGCAGGGTGGACTAGTGTGTTACTCTGTACAGTAGAGTGTAGGTCAGTGGAGGAGGGTGGACAGTGTGTTACTCTGTACAGTGGACTAGGGTGGTGTGTTACTCTGTACAGTAGAGTGTAGGTCAGTGGAGAGGCAGGGTGGACTAGTGTGTTACTCTGTACAGTAGAGTGTAGGTCAGTGGAGAGGCAGGGTGGACTAGTGTGTTACTCTGTACAGTAGAGTGTAGGTCAGTGGAGAGAGGCAGGGTGGACTAGTGTGTTACTCTGTACAGTAGAGAGGTAGGGTGGACTAGTGTGTTACTCTGTACAGTAGAGTGTAGGTCAGTGGAGAGGTAGGGTGGACTAGTGTGTTACTCTGTACAGTAGAGTGTAGGTCAGTGGAGAGGTAGGGTGGACTAGTGTGTTACTCTGTACAGTAGAGTGTAGGTCAGTGGAGAGGCAGGGTGGACTAGTGTGTTACTCTGTACAGTAGAGTGTAGTCAGTGGAGAGGTAGGGTGGACTAGTGTGTTACTCTGTACAGTAGAGTAGGTAGTGGAGAGGTAGGGTGGACTAGTGTGTTACTCTGTACAGTAGAGGGTGGTAGTGTGTTACTCTGTCAGTGGAGAGGTAGGGTGGACTAGTGTGTTACTCTGTACAGTAGAGTGTAGGTCAGTGGAGAGGTAGGGTGGACTAGTGTGTTACTCTGTACAGTAGAGTGTAGGTCAGTGGAGAGGTAGGGTGGACTAGTGTGTTACTCTGTACAGTAGAGAGGAGTGGACTAGTGTGTTACTCTGTACAGTGGAGTGTAGGTCAGGGTGGACTAGTGTGTTACTCTGTACAGTAGAGTGTAGGTCAGTGGAGAGGTAGGGTGGACTAGTGTGTTACTCTGTACAGTAGAGTGTAGGTCAGTGGAGAGGCAGGGTGGACTAGTGTGTTACTCTGTACAGTAGAGTGTAGGTCAGTGGAGAGGCAGGGTGGACTAGTGTGTTACTCTGTACAGTAGAGGGGTGTAGTGTGTTAGTGTCAGTGGAGAGGCAGGGTGGACTAGTGTGTTACTCTGTACAGTAGAGTGTAGGTCAGTGGAGAGGTAGGGTGGACTAGTGTGTTACTCTGTACAGTAGAGTGTAGGTCAGTGGAGAGGTAGGGTGGACTAGTGTGTTACTCTGTACAGTAGAGTGTAGGTCAGTGGAGAGGCAGGGTGGACTAGTGTGTTACTCTGTACAGTAGAGTGTAGGTCAGTGGAGAGGCAGGGTGGACTAGTGTGTTACTCTGTACAGTAGAGTGTAGGTCAGTGGAGAGGTAGGGTGGACTAGTGTGTTACTCTGTACAGTAGAGGGTGGACTAGTGTGTTACTCTGTACAGTAGGAGAGGTCAGGGTGGACTAGTGTGTTACTCTGTACAGTAGAGTGTAGGTCAGTGGAGAGGCAGGGTGGACTAGTGTGTTACTCTGTACAGTAGAGTGTAGGTCAGTGGAGAGGCAGGGTGGACTAGTGTGTTACTCTGTACAGTAGAGTGTAGGTCAGTGGAGAGGCAGGGTGGACTAGTGTGTTACTCTGTACAGTAGAGTGTAGGTCAGTGGAGAGGCAGGGTGGACTAGTGTGTTACTCTGTACAGTAGAGTGGACTAGTGTGTTACTCTGTACAGTCAGTGGAGAGGCAGGGTGGTGGAGAGGTAGTGGGAGAGGTAGTGGTGGACTAGTGTGTTACTCTGTACAGTGGAGAGTGTAGGTCAGTGGAGAGAGGTAGGGTGGGTGGACTGTACAGTAGAGTGTGTTACTAGTGTGTTCTGTACAGTAGAGTGTAGGTCAGTGGAGAGGTAGGGTGGACTAGTGTGTTACTCTGTACAGTAGAGGTAGGTAGTGGAGTAGAGAGGTAGGGTGGACTAGTGTGTTACTCTGTACAGTAGAGTGTAGGTCAGTGGAGAGGCAGGGTGGACTAGTGTGTTACTCTGTACAGTAGAGTGTAGGTGGTACAGTGGAGAGGTAGGGTGGACTAGTGTGTTACTCTGTACAGTAGAGTGTAGGTCAGTGGAGAGGCAGGGTGGACTAGTGTGTTACTCTGTACAGTAGAGTGTAGGTCAGTGGAGAGGTAGGGTGGACTAGTGTGTTACTCTGTACAGTAGAGTGTAGGTCAGTGGAGAGGTAGGGTGGACTAGTGTGTTACTCTGTACAGTAGAGTGTAGGTCAGTGGAGAGGTAGGGTGGACTAGTGTGTTACTCTGTACAGTAGAGTGTAGGTCAGTGGAGAGGTAGGGTGGACTAGTGTGTTACTCTGTACAGTAGAGTGTAGGTCAGTGGAGAGGCAGGGTGGACTAGTGTGTTACTCTGTACAGTAGAGTGTAGGTCAGTGGAGAGGCAGGGTGGACTAGTGTGTTACTCTGTACAGTAGAGTGTAGTGTGTTACTCTGTCAGTGGAGAGGCAGGGTGGACTAGTGTGTTACTCTGTACTGTACAGTAGTGTGTTACTCTGTGTAGGTCAGTGGAGAGGCAGGGTGGACTAGTGTGTTACTCTGTACAGTAGAGTGTAGGTCAGTGGAGAGGCAGGGTGGACTAGTGTGTTACTCTGTACAGTAGAGTGTAGGTCAGTGGAGAGGCAGGGTGGACTAGTGTGTTACTCTGTACAGTAGAGTGTAGGTCAGTGGAGAGGCAGGGTGGACTAGTGTGTTACTCTGTACAGTA